>NW_028176521.1:248844-251344 GCF_949987555.1 Borostomias antarcticus
GAGAGAGAGAGAGAGAAGGAGAGAGTGATAGAGAGAGAGAAGGAGAGAGAGAGAGAAGGAGAGAGAGAGAGAGAGAGAGTGATAGAGAGAGAGAGAAGGAGAGAGAGAGAGAGAGTGATAGAGAGAGAGAGGGGGTTGGGTTACCCCCAGTAAGGATTCATTTAGGAGGAAATGATGGATACAGCACAAAGGGTAGAAATGAGTGAATAGGCAAAAGCGCTCCCTCCCAGACACGCCGTCACGGCCCCGCCCCTCACAAATCACATCGTGACTGACGCCTAAGTGATTAAAGAAGTGGGCAGAAAAGCCTTCGGCAGCTAAAAGAACTGGAAGTCAGCATCTTCCATTAACGACCGCTCCGTTTTCCTGGGCGGTCGAGGTGCGGTAGGAGCGAGGGGAACGGAGGAGCCAGGGAGCGCTAGCTAGCCAGCCAGCGGGATTTAGGACTGAGTCAGCTCAGCTGGAACCACATCAAACCCAGCCAATCAGAGGGCTCTCAGCAGATGGGCCTACTGGAGGAGAACGCCTTAAGGTTGAACGCTGTTTTGTGTTCATGGCGCGGCGCGTTTGGCCAACCGCTGGCCGACCGGCGATCTCGTCTCCCTGCTATGGGGTCCAGGCGAGGCACAGGTGCGGTGAGGAAGATCCAATTATGGTGTCTAATTTTGAGCCTAATGGAAAATACTTATTCTCACAAACAATCTGGTTTCATCGATGCAGCCTCGGCACACAAAGGGGCCGTTGTCTTGGGAACGAGGTTAATCAAGATTTCAGCGTTTTCGGGGTAGAATTAAATCAGAGGAGGGTGAAATTAATATTGATTTGGCAACGCTACACTACAGCTGATTAGATCTGCTTTAGACCGGGGGAGATATTATGGGCGGCCATGTTTTTATCCTTGCTAATGTACTCTGCCTTTTCAGAGCAGGTAAATGGACTGCACTTATATAGCGCTTTTCCACCTTAGCGGCACTCAAAGCGCTTTACAATGGCCTCTCATTCACCCATTCACACACACACTCACACACCAATGGCGGTAGCTGCCATGCAAGGTGCTAACCTGCTCATTGGGAGCAATTTGGGGTTAGGTGTCTTGCTCAAGGACACTTCGACATGTGGACAGTCGGAGCTGGGATTCGAACCGCCGACCCTTGAACGACCCGCTCTACCAACTGAGCTACAGCCGCCCCGTAGGTGATGAAGTGATTGAGCACCTTCTCGTTCTTCTGTTCTCTTTATGAGAACGAAGGGGTGAAACGCTGAATAGCTCATCCACTTTCCTTTCATAATCCCCCTCCTTTCATAATCCCCCTCATCCCTCTCTCTTTCTCTCTCTCTCTCTCTCTCTTTCTGCACCTTATTTATTCATCTGTTCCCTCGGGATCTGATGGCACAAACATTAGAAAGTCCAAACGGTTTCTCCATGAGCGAAGCTGGAACGATGTCCTTATCCGAGGTGTATTTTAAGACAGTCGCGTGACCCTGATATCAGGCGTGGGTGTTTCTGTGATGGTGGCCCCGAGGATAACGTCCCCCGAAGAACAATCATCACATCCTTATCCCTCACATCAGAATCTCTTTATCCTCCCGGCGAAGACAAACGACCAGGACTTCGACTAAAAATGCCTTTTGAGGCGAAGGGAGTGAGGGCTTTAAAATATGCATGATTTTTTCCTCGGAGAAGATATTTTATTTTTAATGCCAGAAAAGGAACAGAAGCATCGTCTGCAACAGACAGGATGTCACCAGAATTAGTAGGTTTGACAAGTTAAAGGAGAAGGCTCGTTTTTGACAACCTGGACCTTATTTACGGCATATTATAAGACGTTTGACTCACCGAGATAACTTTGGTGTAATTCGGAGGCCTGTAGAAGAAATTTAAAATCCAGCGCGAGCCATGTAATGGCGGCGGACGGGGCACTGAGAATGCAGCTTCTAAAAAGATCTATTTTCAGCCGCGAAACGGTTGTTTTCATCAATCTGTCTTTATGAATCGCTAGTTGTGCTTCCATAGAGCGAGGGCTTGTTGTGGTTTAGTAGAAACATCACACATGGGATTCTCGCATTCTGGCCAGTGGAAGCTGAGGTATGTGCTTGATCTATCCCAGAAACCCCTGCTTGGTCTGGGCCAATCAGGCGGAGGATAAACGTGATGACTTACCAGCGGCTGCTCGGCGACCCGCCTGGTCCTGCATCCGGCCCGGTCCATCCCTGGTTTCCATGGCTACCTGGGGCTCCGTAGCCTCATCTTCTGTGGTCTCAGAGTCTGAGAGGAGGAAGAAGAGGCAGCGGATGAGAGGATGAAGAGGAGGAGGAGGAGAGAGGGAGGAGGAGGGTGAGGAGAGGAAGAGAGGACAGGAGGAGAGAAGATGAGTGGAGGGAAGAGAAGGATGGGAGGGGGAGGAAGAGGAGAGGAAGAGGAGAGAGAGGGTGAAAGGAGGAGGATGAGGAGGGAGAAAGGGGATGATGACACGAGGAAGGATAGGAGGAAGCGAAGGAG
>NW_028176521.1:256344-259119 GCF_949987555.1 Borostomias antarcticus
GCAGAGATGCTACAACACAATTACTAGGAAATTGCTTTGTGGGAATGGATGCATTCTGGGTAACTGGATAATGAACCAAGCACCCAGCCCTGATTAAGGCATTAAAAATGTATGGTATGTACATTAGGACATAGCAAAGCAAAGTTTTTCAATTAGGACTTTAATTAAAACCAATATATATATATTAAGACTTGATATTACACATAAACAGGATACATATCTTCATATGTCTGGGTGGAGATGCATCTACAGGTGCATCTCAAAAAAATAGAATATTGTGGGAGAAATCTTTATTTTCTATAATTTAATTTAAAAAGTGAAACTTTCATATATTATTATAGACTAATTATATTATAATATATTATATTAAATATTTCAAGGCTGATTGCCTCCATGTTGACGCAGTAACTTGGACCCCCCACCAAGTATTGAGTGTATAAATGAACATGCTGAACAATCATAAAGATTAAAACAAAAAAGGCTTGAAATATTTCACTTTGTAATGGATCTAGAATACATGAAAGTTTCACTTTTTGAATAAAATTACAGAAAATAATGACCTTTTTCACAATATTCTAGTCTAGGTAAGTCTGTATCTCCCTGTGTCTCTCTCTATGTGTCTGGGTGAGTCTATATCATGTCTCTATGTGTCTCTATGTGTCTGGGTGAGTCTATATCATGTCTCTATGTGTCTCTATTGGTCTGGGTGAGTCTATATCATGTCTCTATGTGTCTCTATCGGTCTGGGTGTGTCTATATCATGTCTCTATGTGTCTCTATCGGTCTGGGTGAGTCTATATCATGTCTCTATGTGTCTCTATCGGTCTGGGTGTGTCTATATCATGTCTCTATCTGTCTCTATCGGTCTGGGTGAGTCTATATCATGTCTCTATGTGTCTCTATCGGTCTGGGTGTGTCTATATCATGTCTCTATGTGTCTCTATCAGTCTGGGTGAGTCTATATTATGTCTCTATGTGTCGCTATGTGTCTGGGTGAGTCTATATCATGTCTCTATCTGTCTCTATCGGTCTGGGTGAGTCTATATCATGTCTCTATGTGTCTCGGTAAGTCTGTATCTCCCTGTCTGTCTCCTGTAGGTAGTAGAGATGCCATCCTGACCACACACCATGGGTGAACCTGCCAAAGGTCCGGGTGGAGTGTCCAGTCCTCTGAAAACAAGACAAATAACAACATTAGGCCATAAACAACAACAACAACAACAACAACAAAAATAAACCATGATCTTCAAACAAAATCCCCCAAAATGAACCCCACAAACCATAACACAACCAGGACATTTTGTTCCATTTTAAAAGCAGAATAACGTTGCGTTTGGGGTCCCTGTATGTGACCAGGACCAAGAGTGAATGAGAGGAATGCCACCATATCTCAACCAACCAACCATCAACCATCCAACAACCATCCAACAACCATCCAACAACCATCAACCATCCAACAACCATCCAACAACCATCCACCAACCATCAACCATCCAACAACCATCCAACAACCATCAACCATCCAACAACCATCCAACAACCATCCACCAACCATCAACCATCCAACAACCATCAACCATCCACCAACCATCTAACAACCATCAACCATCCACCAACCATCTAACAACCATCAACCATCCAACAACCATCCAACAACCATCAACCATCCAACAACCATCCAACAACCATCCACCAACCATCAACCATCCAACAACCATCTAACAACCAACAACCATCAACCATCAACCATCCACCAACCATCAACCATCCAACAACCATCAACCATCCACCAACCATCTAACAACCATCAACCATCCATCAACCATCAACCATCCAACAACCATCCAACAACCATCCAACAACCATCCACCAACCATCAACCATCAACCATCTAACAACCATCAACCATCAACCATCCAACAACCATCCAACAACCATCCACCAACCATCTAACAACCATCAACCATCTAACAACCATCAACCATCTAACAACCATCAACCATCCATCAACCATCTAACAACCATCAACCATCTAACAACCATCAACCAACCATCAACCAACCATCAACCATCTAACAACCATCAACCAACCATCAACCAACCATCAACCAACCACCAACCACCTAACAACCATCAACCAACCATCAACCATCTAACAACCATCAACCATCCATCAACCATCTAACAACCATCAACCATCCACCAACCATCAACCATCTAACAACCCTCAACCATCCAACAACCATCCAACAACCATCAACCATCAAACAACCATCAACCATCCAACAACCATCTAACCACCATCAACCATCTAACAACCATCAACCAACCATCAACCATCCACCAACCATCAACCATCTAACAACCATTAACCAACCATCAACCATCCATCAACCAACCATCAACCATCAACCATCTAACAACCATCAACCATCAACCATCTAACAACCATCAACCATCTAACAACCATCAACCAACCATCAACCATCCAACAACCATCTAACAACCATCAACCATCTAACAACCATCAACCAACCATCAACCATCCATCAACCAACCATCAACCATCAACCATCTAACAACCCTCAACCATCTAACAACCCTCAACCATCTAACAACCATCAACCATCAACCATCTAACAACCCTCAACCATCTAACAACCCTCAACCATCTAACAACCCTCAACCATCTAACAACCCAACCATCTAACAACCCTCAACCATCTAACAACCATCAACCATCAACATCTAACAACCCTCAACCATCTAACAACC
>NW_028176521.1:264319-281819 GCF_949987555.1 Borostomias antarcticus
CTCTCTCTCTCTCTGTCTCTCTCTCTCTCTCTCTGTCTCTCTGTCTCTCTCTCTCTCTGTCTGTCTCTCCTCCCTCCCATCTCTCCTTCCCTCCCATCTCTCCTCTCTCCCATCTCTCCTTCCCTCCCATCTCTCCCTCCCTCCCATCTCTCCTCCCTCCCATCTCTCCTCCCTCCCATCTCTCCCTCTCTCCCATCTCTCCTCCCTCCCATCTCTCCTCTCTCCCATCTCTCCTCCCTCCCATCTCTCCTCCCTCCCATCTCTCCTCTCTCCCATCTCTCCTCTCTCCTCTCTCCCATCTCTCCCTCCCTCCCATCTCTCCTCCCTCCCATCTCTCCTCCCTCCCATCTCTCCTCCCTCCCATCTCTCCTCTCTCCCATCTCTCCTCCTTCCCTCCCATCTCTCCTCCCTCCCATCTCTCCCTCCCTCCCATCTCTCCTCCTTCCCTCCCATCTCTCCTTTCCCCTTCATCTCTCCTCCCTCCCATCTCTCCTTTCCCCTTCATCTCTCCTCCCTCCCATCTCTCCTCCCTCCCATCTCTCCTTTCCCCTTCATCTCTCTTCCTTCCTCCCATCTCTCCTCCCTCCCATCTCTCCCTGCCTCCCATCTCTCCTCCTTCCTCCCATCTCTCCTCCCTCCCATCTCTCCTCCCTCCCATCTCTCCTCTCTCCCATCTCTCCTCCCTCCCATCTCTCCTCTCTCCCATCTCTCCTCCCTCCCATCTCTCCTCCCTCCCATCTCTCCTCCCTCCCATCTCTCCTCTCTCCTATCTCCTTCGTTTTGATGTTGGAATAAACCACAATCAAGAATGAATGATTGAAATGAGAAACAACTAAAGCCTTTATTGTCATAAGTGGTTCATCTGACCCCAGTGGGTCAACTGACCCCAGTGGTTCAACTGACCCCAGTGGTTCATCTGACCCCACCTCTCCCGTCTTGTCCCATTTACCCAGAATCCACCTGCTCCCACGCAGACTTCTCATCCGAGGACGCCTCGACCACCAGCCACTTCACGTACTACTTCCAGCCCTCTCTGGACAACCAGGAGTTCCTGGTCACCTCCGCACACCTCTGGTTCTACGCTGGCGAAGCAGCCGCCGGCCCCCACAACTCCTCTTCCTCCTTCTCCGCCCCCCTCTTCATCCTCACCTCCGAGCAGAAGCTCCTCCAGGCGGCCGAGGGTCCGTCCAAGACCGACGCCGACGGCTGGACCACCTACGGTCTAGAGCCGCGCCTCCACGCCGTCATGAGCAAGGGCCCGTTCGTCCTCCAGGTCCGCTGCCCGGCGTGCAACTGCAGCGACGCCGACAAGCCGGACAACATGCCCTTCGTCCATCTCCTCGCCCGGCCTCGCGAGCCGGACCGCGCCCGCCGCCACGCCGCCACGGCCGCCACCATCCCCTGGTCGCTGTCCGCCATCGACCGGCTGCAGCGGCCGGCGCCCGAGACGCAGCACGGCGACTGCCACCGCGAGGAGATCAACATCAGCTTCGAGGATCTGGGCTGGGAGAACTGGATCGTCCACCCGAAGTCCCTGGACTTCTCCTACTGTCACGGAAACTGCTCCTCCTGGGACCGCGCCACGGCCAGACTGGGCATCAAGCAGTGCTGCACCCCCGAGCCGAGGACCATGAAGTCCCTGAGGGTCACCACCACCTACGACGGGGGCTACTCCCTCAAGTACGAGACCCTGCCCAACATCATACCTGAGAAGTGCATCTGTTTGTAGACGAGTGGGAGGGGCATCTTCGGGTTAAAGGTCGTTCGACGTTGGTTGAATGTCAAGTTCTTCTCGTTTTATCAGGATGTAGCGTAGTTGTAGCAGATCTGTTACTTCCAGGCGTCTTTTTGTAGCTAAACATTGTCTAGTGTTCAGTAGTGAGTTCAGTGTTTGAGAACATTCATTGTTGGGTTTTGACTCCCCTCTACTGTTCTTCCCCTAGGTCTCTCTCATGAGTCTCTCTTAACTCTTATCTCTTGCTAATAATCGGGTTTATTCCTCAAAGCATTTATTTTTTTCTAAACGAGTTTTATTTTGAGGTTCAATTCAGTGTGATAACTCACCTTATGTCCAATAAAAAAACGAGTGAATTTCTGTTTCTCTGTGTTCTTTCCTCTGACCACAAGGGGGCGATAGAGGCTAAAGATGAGTTCTAGTTAGGACTGAAACGGCTTGAAAATCCCTTCACATCTCTCCTACACCCAACCCAAGGAAACATCTAGAACTTGGAGAACATTTAAGAAGACATCACACAACATTATGTTCAAATAGATTTTTATTCATTTCTACGAAACTCTTTAGACAAAAATAATCTCTACAGTCTCACAAACTACAAAAAATTGCAGAAATGTTTAATAAACAAAAAGTAACCAAACCTCCACAGATATAGAACCCAGTATTGCTCTTCTGAATTATAAAAACCAAGGCCTACAGAACAGTGTGGGAAAAGAAAGCTTCCAGTTTTCAAACTAGATTCTTTTGGTACCGAGAAGAAAAACACAATATCACAATAACGTTGACATGGATGGAATGTGATGAAAAGCTGATAGATGGTTTCCCTCTTGTCTCTCTCCCCGTCTCTCTCCCCTCGTGTCTCACATTAGAGAGTAAGATATATAAACGTAAACAATGTAGATCTCTCCAAGGACAAACATTGGACCTTGGTGTTCAATAATTTCCCCTCTGTGATCAATAAAGTACTTAATAATCTTAATATCACTGGACATATGGGGAAAGAGGACAAGACAGGAAGTGAATTGAGACCATTGATTCGTCCTCATAACCAGGAAGACTTAACAGGAAGTGACATAAGTGGCAGACAAGGTACTCCCTTCAGAAACCTCATTTTGAAAATTGGCACTCGTCACCCCCGTGCCATCTGAAAGTGACATTCGCAAAACGGTCCTCTCGTCCTCGCGAGGGACACGTTTCCTAGGAGATCAAGTAGACTGGCAGAGTAGACACACTTCCAGTTTAAAAAAAACGTTTGACAGAAAATGTAACAATGGCGTTTTTCATGACGGAGACAATTTTAAGGCTTTGGTGTCCATCAATCAGTTGGCATCTTTCCAAAAAATTCAGTCATAAAAATAAACTTGACCACAGGTTATTGAAAAGCAAAGGAACTCGGAATGATTGGTTGATGAATAGATTTTCCGTTCTATTTCCATTTGACAAATTAGAAATGAAACAAACTGAAATGAAACGGCATTAATGTACCTCAGTGTCACATGTACCTCAGTTCATGATCAAATAAGAAGTCTTAAATATCAGGGAAGAACATTTCTAGTCGGTTGAGGATTCAAGCATTTCCCAGGTTATCAGATTTGGCCAATTAGTCTGAGTGGACGTCCGATGCTCCAGAGTTGCGTCACCCAGAAGGGCGACGCTGAACTAAGACTCAGAGTCTTGGAGGAATGTTTTTAAGCGCCCTGGGGGGGAAGCGAACGCATTTTGGTGGAAAAAAAAACTGCACAAACACACACACACACCTACCATGCAAACATGAACACCACCTTTCATAATCCCCCACCACACACACACACACACACACACACACACACACACACACACACACACACACACACACACACACACACACACACACACACACACACACACACACACACACACACACACACACACACACACACACACACACACACACACACACACACACACACACACACACACACCTCTGTGCAAAAGGACATGACCTGAGGCTGAGATCTTAGCCGCAGCCAAGAGCAACAAGCCCAAACCAACAACGTGCAGTAAAACGCTGCGAGATTCCTGTCAGCCTCTCTCTCGAACCGAGAGCCTCAACGCCGGCCTCAACGCCGGCCTCAACGCCAGCCTCAACGCCAGCGCTTGTCAGCCGCTCTTCTCTGGAAGGACTATAGAAGGTCGACTAGGACAGATAAGCTCCGCCTCACATCACCTGACCGATCGCTCGCGTCTGGCGGCGGACATTATGGAATGGACAGAACAAAAAAAAAAAACTGTACAACAAAACAAAAACAACAAAAAAACAACAAAACCTCCCCTCTGGTGAAAGAAACGGGGTGAAGAGAAGCAGCAGAACTGTCTGTCTGTCTCACACCACGCCCAGGTGAGAGGGTGAGACAGGCCGTCTGTCTGTCTCACACCACGCCCAGGTGAGAGGGTGAGACAGGCAGCAGTCCGTCTCACACCAGGCCCAGGTGAGAGGGTGAGACAGGCCGTCTGTCTGTCTCACACGCCCAGGTGAGAGGGTGAGACAGGCAGCAGTCCGTCTCACACCACGCCCAGGTGAGGGTCAGACCGTCACTTCCCCTTGACCGTTTACACTGCCCGTTAATACTGCGAGGCCCGGTCTCTCTCTCTCACACACACACACACACACACACACACACACACACACACACACACGCACACACACGCACACACACACGCACACACACACGCACTTCAGTCTGAGTGCTTTCCCACATGCGCTGGGTCGTCCAGGGAGGGCTGGCGTTGGGGGCGGAGACAGGAAGCTCAGGCATTGACTCCTGCGGGAGGAAGAGACGCGCGTTAGGGCGGGGCGCCATGACACGCCCAGAAATACACATGACCCGGGAGAGACCGTCACCACCCCATAACTGCACTTCTAAACAGCAACCACGCCTTTTAATGCCCTTAGTCATGCCTTTGTGTCTTGTGTGTTTACCGTGTCGTGTGTTTTTATGTGCTGAGAATTTCCCCGTTGGGAATCATTCAAGTTTCTATCATCCATCTAAAGTATCCTATCCATCTCTCTAAAGTATTCTCTCCATCTCTCTAAAGTATTCTTTCCATCTTTCTAAAGTATTCTATCCATCCATCTAAAGTATCCTATCCATCTCTCTAAAGTATTCTCTCCATCTCTCTAAAGTATTCTATCCATCTCTCTAAAGTATTCTCTCCATCTCTCTAAAGTATTCTATCCATCTCTATAAAGTATTCTATCCATCCATCTAAAGTATTCTATCCATCCATCTAAAGTATTCTATCCATCTTTCTAAAGTATTCTATCCATCCATCTAAAGTATTCTATCCATCCATCTAAAGTATTCTATCCATCCATCTAAAGTATTCTATCCATCTCTCTAAAGTATTCTCTCCATCTCTATAAAGTATTCTATCATCCATCTAAAGTATTCTATCATCCATCTAAAGTATTTTATCCATCTCTCTAAAGTATTCTATCCATCCATCTAAAGTATTCTATCCATCTCTCTAAAGTATTCTCTCCATCTCTCTAAAGTATTCTATCCATCTCTAAAGTATTCTATCCATCCAACTAAAGTATTCTATCCATCTCTCTAAAGTATTCTATCCATCCAACTAAAGTATTCTATCCATCTCTCTAAAGTATTCTATCCATCTCTCTAAAGTATTCTCTCCATCTCTCTAAAGTATTCTCTCCATCTCTCTAAAGTATTCTATCCATCTCTAAAGTATTCTATCCATCTTTCTAAAGTATTCTATCCATCTCTCTAAAGTATTCTATCCATCTCTCTAAAGTATTCTATCCATCTCTCTAAAGTATTCTCTCCATCTCTAAAGTATTCTATCCATCCATCTAAAGTATTCTATCCATCTCTCTAAAATATTCTCTCCATCTCTCTAAAGTATTCTCTCCATCTCTCTAAAGTATTCTCTCCATCCATCTAAAGTATTCTATCATCCATCTAAAGTATTCTATCCATCTTTCTAAAGTATTCTCTCCATCTCTCTAAAGTATTCTATCATCCATCTAAAGTATTCTATCATCCATCTAAAGTATTCTATCCATCCATCTAAAGTATTCTATCATCCATCTAAAGTATTCTCTCCATCTCTCTAAAGTATTCTATCATCCATCTAAAGTATTCTATCCATCTCTCTAAAGTATTCTCTCCATCTCTCTAAAGTATTCTATCCATCTCTCTAAAGTATTCTATCCATCGCGGGCCCTACCTTTCTCCCCGGCCCCTGACCCCCCCGGCCCCTACCTTTCTCCCCAGACCCCTGGGCCCCCGGCCCCTACCTTTCTCCCCCGCCTCGGCCTGCTTCTCCTGCGCCAGGTTGAGCCGGTTCTGCTCGGCGGCCGTGGCGGCGTTGTTGGACTCCGGGCTGCTGCTGCGGTCGGGGCTCTCGTCCTCGGCGTGGCTCTGGTAGGTCTGGTTCTGGTAGGTCTGGTTCTGGTAGGCCTGGTCCAGGTGCTTCTGGGCCAGCTTCAGGTGACCCCTGAGTCTCTCCATCTCCCTGGCGTTCGACTCGTCACCCAAACTCTCCCGGCCAGAGTCCGCAAGCGGGTCACCCTTCACACGGCTGCACCCGTCCTTCTTCACGGCGGCGTGGTAGCCGGGCGGGGCCGACGACGGCACCAGGGCCACGCCCCGGCAGAGCGAGCCCCGCCCGCCCGGGGTCGGAGGGGGCGGCGGCGGCGGCCGGCGAACGGAGCGCCGTCGGAAGGTGTCGCGCATCCCGCCCACGCCGAGGTGGAGGATCTCCATGGCGGTGATGACGAGGCAGAGGGCGGAGACCACGTACATGACCAGCAGGAAGATGGTCTTCTCGGTGGGGCGGGACACGAAGCAGTCGACGGTGTGCGGGCACGGCGAGCGCGTGCAGACGTAGGAGGGCGCCACCTCGAAGCCGTACAGGACGTACTGGCCGAACAGGAAGGAGATCTCGAAGGCGGTGCGCGACAGCAGCTGGAACACGTACACTTTCATGAGGCCGTCGCGTTGGATGCGCCGCCGCCCGTCGTGCTTCTTCACAGAGCCTGGGGGTGAGGAGAGGTCAGGGGTCAGAGGTCAGGGGTCAGCCTCCAAGTCAGGGAAGCTACTACTACAACAACCTCTACCGCCCCCCTGAGGTGAGAACAAACCGACGCATTTTATTCAGAAAGCCGACGGTCCCCTTTTCACAAACGCGCCCCTCCATCTTGGATCTGCCGCCCGTACCTGCTTCCTTCTTCTCCACCTCCTCGATCTCCTCGGCGATCATGGGGTCCTCCTCGCCGTTGTCCTCCGCCTCCTCGTAGTCTCGCACCGCCCCCCGGCTGACGATGGGCTGCCTCTTCCTGCCCGGGCGGGGCAGGGGGCGGTACTCGTCCTCGTCCATGCGGGCGATCTTGTGCATGGCGAAGCCCAGGTACATGATGGTGGGCGTGGTGATCATGATGACCTGGGGGGGGGGGGGAGGGAGGGGAGAGGAGAGAGGAGGGGAGGAGAGGAAAGAGGGAGGGGAGGAAAGGAAGGAGGGAGAGGAGGGGAGGGGAGGAAAGGAAGGAGGGAGAGTAGAGAAGAGGAGGAAAGGAAGGAAGGAGAGGAGGGAGAGGAGAGGAGGAGAGGAAAGGAAGGAGGGAGAGGAGGAGAGGAAAGAGGGAGAGAAAGGGAGGAGAGGAAAGGAAAAAGGGAGGGGAGGAGAGGAAGGAGGGAGAGGAGAGAAGGGGAGGAAAGGAAGGAAGAAGGAAGGAGAGGAAAGGAAGGAGAGAGAGGAGAGGAGGGGAGGAAAGAGGGAGAGAAGGGGAGGAGAGGAAAGGAAGGAGGGAGAGGAGAGGAGGAAAGGAAGGAGGGAGAGGAGGAGAGAGGAGGAAAGGAAGGAGGGAGAGGAGAGGAGAGGAGGAAAGGAAGGAGGGAGAGGAGAGGAGGGAGAGGAGGAGAGTAAAGGAAGGAGGGAGAGGAGAGGAGGAAAGGAAGGAGGGAGAGGAGAGAAGGAAGGAGAGAGAGGAGAGAAGGAAGGAGGGAGAGGAGAGGAGGGGAGGAAAGGAAGGAGGGAGAGGAGAGAAGGATGGAGGGGAGAGGGATATTTAGTGGCGTTCTAGATGGTTATAATGCTGCTTAGTTTGAACGTGGATCTCTTTCATCCCCCCCCCCCCTCTGAGAAACCCTGACAGGACAGGCGCTGGATGAGCAGCAGCTGCATAGTAGAACACAGACTCTCTCCTATCCAGTCACGTCAGATCAGATCAGATCCCGCAGGCAGGAAGGAGAGAGGTTTTCCCCTGAGGGGGAAGTGGTGCGAGGAGGTGACTTATCTCTGGATCTGCACGCTGCCGGTTGACCTTCTTGACCCCCCTCCCCCTCCCCCTCTCCCCTCCCTCCTCCCCCCCCCCCCAGTGACCCCATTTTGTTTTGGGAACGTAACATTGATCTGTCAAAATCTAATTTCAGCTGTTGACAAATCACGACGGATGACAAATTTTGCACAATAAAAAAAGTCAGATCTCTACACAATTTGGTGGCTTGGAAAAAGGGAGTGAGGAAGGAAGGAAGGAAGGAAGGAAGGATGCATGTTTCGAGTATCGGTACCTGGAAGATCCAGAAGCGGACGTGGGAGAGCGGGGCGAAGGCGTCGTAGCAGACGTTCTCGCACCCGGGCTGCTGGGTGTTGCACACGAACTTGCTCTGCTCATCGTAGTAGATGGTCTCCCCGCCCACGGCGGTCAGCACGATGCGGAAGATGATGAGCACGGTCAGCCAGATCTTCCCCACGAACGTGGAGTGGTTGGAGATCTCGTCCAGGAGACGCGTCAGGAAACTCCAGCTCATGGCGAGGGAGAGACTCGGGGAGCTGGGTCAGCCCTGGGGGAGAGACAGGGAAGAGAGATCAGCACTGGGGGAGAGACAAGGAGAGAGACAGGGAGCTGGGTCAGCCCTGGGGGAGAGACAAGGAGAGAGATCAGCCCTGGGGGAGAGACAAGGAGAGAGTGGTCAGCCCTGGGGGAGAGACAGGGAGAGAGATCAGCCCTGGGGGAGAGACAGGGAGAGAGACAGGGAGAGAGACAGGGAGAGAGGTCAGCCCTGGGAGAGAGACAGGGAGAGAGACAGGGAGAGAGACAGGGAGAGAGATCAGCCCTGGGGGAGAGAGACAGGGAGAGAGACAGGGAGAGAGACAGGGAGAGTGGTCAGCCCTGGGAGAGAGACAGGAAGAGAGACAGGGAGAGTGGTCAGCCCTGGGGGAGAGACAGGGAGAGAGACAGGAAGAGAGACAGGGAGAGTGGGTCAGCCCTGGGCGAGAGACAGGGAGAGAGACAGGGAGAGTGGGTCAGCCCTGGGGGAGAGACAGGGAGAGAGACAGGGAGAGAGACAGGGAGAGTGGGTCAGCCCTGGGGGAGAGACAGGGAGAGAGACAGGGAGAGTGGTCAGCCCTGGGAGAGAGACAGGGAGAGAGGTCAGCCCTGGGGGAGAGACACACCCACTCAGAGCAGCACCTATCCTGGGCTGTGCGTGTGTGTGTGTGTGTGTGTGTGTGTGTGTGTGTGTGCCCATCCCTGGGGGTTGCCCCCCCCACCTCAGCAGACAGTAGCTGGCGACGCCCCGGCGTTCCGCTGCCACAGTCGATGGTGAATCACCGATAACCAAACGCACGCCACGCCACCCTGGCGCCGACCACAAAGGAAAAACCCATTCGTACAACGCTGTAAACGCCAGGCCCATAAATCCCCCCGCGGCGAGCTACCTAGCGAGGTCTTTAGCAGAAATCCCATAAAGCAAACGTCAAAACGTCTGGCGGCGGAGTTCGACGCAGGTTACCGGGGAACGGAGGTGGGCTGACCGGACTAATCGCGGTTCCATCCAGAAAACAGCTGCTGGTTGGACGAGAGACGCATTCTTACGGGGCGGCGTCATCGAGGGGCTCAGCTGCTCCGCCGGCATCAAAGAGACTGACGGCGAGTCAGGGCACGCTGAGAACTTCCTCTAGGGGAGGAGGAGAGGGAGGAGGAGGAGGGGGGAGAGGAGAGGGAGAGATGGGGGTGGAGAGGAGGAGGAGAGGAAGAGAGAAGTGGGAGGGAGAGGGGGTGGAGAGGAGGAGGGGTATGGAGAGGAGGAGGAGGGAGAGGAGGAGGGAGAGAAGGAGAGGGGGATGGAAAGGAGGAGGAGAGAAAGAGAGAAGGGGGAGGGAGAGGGGGTGGAGAGGAGGAGGAGGAGGATGGCGCGGGACTAGGGAGTCAGGAGAGGGGTGAGCAGAGGTCCGAGCAGATAGGGGAAGTAGGAGGAGGGGGGGTGGCTTGGGAGGATGACCCTACGAACGACCCTACGGAGCGAAGAGCGACCGCGTTTCTCCTCCCACCACGAGCACAAGAGCTCCGTCCGTCCATCCGTCTGTCACACAACCACGTCTCCACCTGGTTCCAGCACACCTGGTGGGGGGAGGGGACCAGCAGAAGAACCTGGTGGGGGGAGGGGACCAGCAGAAGAACCTGGTGGGGGGAGGGGACCAGCAGAAGAACCGCCCCGCCTCCTCTCCTCTCCCCATCCTGGCACGGACCGCTCATGTTCCCTGGCACCGGCACGCCTGGCTCGGGCACGCCCTGGCATCCACAGACACGGGCACGCCTGGCACCGGCACACCCTGGCATCCAGACATGGCGAGGCTTGGCGAGTCCAGACTTATTCCTCTAAACCACAATACCTCCAGGAGGTAGAGCACGCCATCGGGACAGGAGGTAGAGCACGCCATCGGGAGAACGCCATCGGGACAGGAGGGAGAGAACGCCATCGGGACAGGAGGGAGAGAACGCCATCGGGACAGGAGGGAGAGAACGCCATCATCCGTCATGTGATTAGGGTGTTTGATCCCAGCGAGGTCATGTGATTAGGGTGTTTGATCCCAGCGAGGTCATGTGATTAGGGTGTTTGATCCCAGCGAGGTCATGTGATTAGGGTGTTTGATCCCAGCGAGGTCATGTGATTAGGGTGTTTGATCCCAGCGAGGTCATGTGATTAGGGTGTTTGATCCCAGCGAGGTCATGTGATTAGGGTGTTTGATCCCAGCGAGGTCATGTGATTAGGGTGTTTGATCCCAGCGAGGTCATGTGATTAGGGTGTTTGATCCCAGTCATGCCATTTCAATCTCAGTGCTGTAGGGATCTAAAGTCTACACACACACCCACCAGAACATGCTCCCACACCCACACACACCCTCCCACACCCACACACCCTCCCACCCTCCCACCCATACCTACATCCTCACCCACCCACACGAACATGCTCCCACACCCACACACACCCTCCCACATCCACACACACCCTCCCACCCACACCCACATCCTCACCCACCCACACCCACATCCTCACACACCCACCCGAACATGCTCCCACACCCACACACACCCTCCCACCTACCCACCCACCCACACATCCTCACCCACCCACACCCACATCCTCACCCACCCCCACATGCTCCCACACCCACACCCACCCACATCCTCACCCACCCCCACATGCTCCCACACCCTCACCCACATCCTCACCCTCCCACACCCACCCACACCCTCCCACCCACATCCTCACCCACCCACATCCTCACCCTCCCACCCACATCCTCACCCACCCACACCCACCCACACCCCCTGAGTAAGTTCCTCCGTCAGCGCGTCTCTCTTAGTGAGACCATCCTGTGATGTGATACCCTCATCTGCTCCTCCTCTCTGCTCCCCAGGACACGGTCTCACTGTGGAACACGATGGCTCTGCTTCTAGAACAATACCGCCCAGAAACAACAACCATTCTTATCCACCCATTGTCTAAGAGGACACAGTTTTCAGATTACTTACCGACAAGCAATAGGATGATATTTAATACCGGAGTTATATAATCTTCAATGTATTCAAATCACATTTCAAACAGCGTTGACCAGTCAGGCTGGTAGTGATTATGACATAACGACGCTAAATCTAGTCCAGACACGACAACATGTGACTTCCTCACATCACATTCTGACCGTTCATCCCCAAAATGTGTTTCATGACTTTACTTTTGTCAACAATATTATTATTATTAACGCTGCCTGTTGTCGATCGTTTGGGACTTCACCTAAACGAGGAGGATGGATACTGGGTTCTGCTCCCACAATGCAATTCACCTGGTTCTCTCCATCCCTCCATACGTGCCAACTCAGTAAATCCGGCCTCTGCATGCGTGTTAAAAGACCCAGGCTGAGTTTCCCAGAGGCATCGTAGCGCTACGTTCATCGTCAGCTACGGCGTTCATCGTAGCGCTACGATGCCTCTGGGAAACTCAACCCCCGACCCGGCGCATAGCGTGATCTTAAAGATAGGGTTCTATCAGGGTTCTATCAGGGAACAGTACTGCATGTCTGATATATCGACCATCAAAGCTTTAGAACACCAGGTTCTACCAGGCGACATTTTTGGGGACATAATGTCTAATATTGTTTTGTTTAAATCAATTTTAAAGGGATGTGACGGGGAGATTTGCTACAGGAGTGGGGTCAACAACACTCAAACCACCTCCGCTACCCTGGAATTGATCTGTGGTCATCGAACCACTTCCAGGACACATACCAAGACACACAAGCAAACACACACGAGGGTGAGAAGAGGGCAAACAAACCTAGATAACAAACCTCTCTCTCCGCTGCTACTGGGACCAGCTGAGGTGACCAAAAGATACGCGTTTGAGACGAGAAGGACTTGGGGGGGAGGTGGATGAGGACTGGGGGGAGGTGGATGAGGACTTGGGGGGAGGTGGAGGAGGAGGTGGAGGAGGACTATGAAGGTTTAGGCGATACGGGTCAGAGCACACGGCGAGTTAACATTCCTGTCTAACTGAAAACAGAGAGCGAGGTTTTAGTGACCGGGGGGCAAGACGAGGGCAGCGCGGCTCCCTGGGCAGTGGGTCACCTCTATAGGCCAATAACCAGGCAGACAGACGGTCACCTATATAGACCTATAACCAGACATAACCAGGCAGACAGACGGGCGGCTCTCTCTCTCTCTCTCTCTTCTGGGGGTCAGTCCTGGGGTTAGGGTAAGGGTTAGGGTTAGGGGGGATGTGGGGGGTTAGGGGGGATGTGGTTCATCACATAAAAGCCACCGTGTTGGTTGAGGGGAAAATGGTGAGACTTTATCATCCCAAGTTGCACTGGCAAAGTTGCTTTGTACAACATAGTTTAGAAATCATAATATTTTGATCATCATAGCAGAAACATCGTGGGGATTAAATTATTTTACAAGTGCATGAGAAAAATGAACTAAAACTCATTTGGGAGGCCTATCTGGATAAACTAGATTAAAAAACGACCTTTTGTGAATGACCATGCGCAAGATATCCAGTTGAACAATTTAACACACCTATTAGGCCTGTGCCTACAACGGGAAAGTTAATTCTTTAAAATGATAAAAAGGCAAAGTTTGCAAGAAACTCGTCCACTGCGCGTCCACGGTACCTTTAAAACTTTTCACTCCAAACTCAAGATTCAAGTTTCTCAGTGCGACTATATCAAAATACAACCTAGGTAGGCAAGAAAGCACTTTTACGCAGACGCAAAACGTGTTTTCCAGTATAACTTAGATGATTGGAAGGAAAAATGGATGTCAAAGGGTGCCAACAAAGATCCGCCAACCTGTTGAGCAGCCTAAGCTCGTACCAAACTTTTCTCCAAGACAGACAGAGATCCACAACCTCCGCGTAAAAGCTCACCTTTCAGTCCCGCAATCAGTCCGTCTTCTCTTGAACCAGCCTAGATCTCTCTCTCCCGGATCTTTACGCTTTCTCTCCGGCGTCTCCTCGTAAACTAAACTTCTCCTTAGTCCTTATTAACCCTTCCTCCCCTCCGCGGTACCATGTGACCCCTCTCTGTGATGGGGTACCAAACAGAGAAGGACAAAAGCAGATTCCGAAAGCCTTCCTGCCTCCTCCCACCGTCCCATACCTCCGCGTAACCCGGCCCCGCTGTGCTGCCCCTGTCTGTAACTTGAGATGCTGGGGCTGCCTCGCAAGCCTCATGTTGGGCTCCTTTGTAAATCAAGCTGAACTTTCTCCTCATGGTAGTCTGCCTGGATCAGGCTGGTGATGTCTTTAGGCTGCTTCATCAAAACATTAGACCAAATGCTCATAGATGACCAATTGGCCCTTGCGTACATGGGCCCTACGCCAGGTTTTAACCACAAATATCATGTCGGAATGTCGGAATTATAACACAAAGAGACATTATTCACACAGCAAGAGATGTTTTTGGTAAGCGTCCAAACATAGTTCACCCTCCATCCACCAACTCTCCCCCCTCCTAGAAGAGGTCGCTTTTGGGACCCCCTCGAAAACGAGCTGATCCGTCTCTAGGGGGTTATCCCGTTACGTTAACGTTTCTTCTAGAATGTCTTCTAGTGCTTAATATCAGACAGAAACAACACATGTGAGCTTATATTATCACCAGACAGAACTTGATACGGCCCCGTGTTTTGGGTACTTGTGTGGATAAGAGGAGAGGGTATGACACACACACACACACACACACACACACACACACACACACACACACACACACACACACACACACACACACACACACACACACACACACAGCTGTAGGGCTTTGGTACTGGGCCATTTTATCAGAGCTGTGAGAAAACGGGTCTGTATTCTAACCAGCACAGATGTGAACCTATGACCCAGTGGATACAGGCCTATATGTTCTATAGGCTGCATCCCAACATCACAGCCTGGGTTCTCATCCCTCTTCTCTTGAAAGTGTGCACTTGTTCACCTCCCCCTGGCTTTCAGATGATCAGACTGGAAGCGTGACCTAAAGGGAGTGTCAGCTATAGGATTGTATGTCCCTTCAGTCAGATACAATAGACAGCAACACTCCGATTCCTGTGTTTTTAAAAGCAAATCATGTTGTTGTACAAGGATGTGTTCCCAATGACTTACCTAGTCGGATAAAGGCAAACAAACCAACACACCAACTACTAACTAACTAGCTAACTAACTAACTAACTAACTAACTAACTAACTAACTAACTAACTAACTAACTAACTAACTAACTAACTAACTAACTAACTAACTAACTAACTAACTAACTAACTAACTAACTAACTAACTAACTAACTAACTAACCAACCAACTAACTACCTACCTACCTACCTACCTAACTAACTAACTAACTAACCTACCTAACTAACTAACTAACTAACTAACTAACTAACTAACCTACCTACCTAACTAACTAACTAACTAACTAACTAACTAACCTAACTAACTAACTAACTAACTAACTAACTAACTGGCTAATTAACGAACGAACAAACAAACTAACTAACCGGCTAATTAACGAACGAACTAACTAACTAACTAACTAACTGGCTAACTAACTAACTAACCAACTAGCTAACTAACTAACCGGCTAATTAACTAACTAACTAACTAACTGGCTAATTAACTAACTAACTAACTAACTGGCTAATTAACTAACAAACTAACCAACTAACTAACTAACTAACTACCTAACCAACCGTTTAGATTGCGGGCGATGATTATTACAGGGCCGATGATAATTACAGGAGCGATGAGAATTACAGGAGCGCCATGGGAAGCCCCGTCTCAAACAGGCAGAGTTGAATCCCCAGTGCCAGACTGAGCACCTGCTGCCTTGGCAGGGGAGGCGGCGCACATGCACACCTAATTAGCCGGTCTGTGCAGGGCGGTAGGGATGTGTAGAGCACATTCCTCCATTGTTAAACCTCCTAATACAAGGTTCAGTTAACACACACACACACACACACGCACACACACACACACACACACACACACACACACACACACACACACACACACAGACACAGACACAGACACACACACACACACACACACACACACACCACATGGAACACATCCATTGCTATGCTTAATCACTATAAACAGTTACTGAACAGTGGTCTGGGTAACAGCAGATAGGTTGCTAGTGCAACGCCATGTTGGATAAAAACAACTTTTGGTTGTGATGCAAGATGCACACTCTCACACACACACACACACACACACACACACACACACACACACACAGCTGTACAGTAGGACTTGCACTGCAAGATGTACATGTAACAGGTCTACAGTTCTATGTATCTGAAGGTGATTATGGAGAAATGTGTGAACAGCGATTCTTTAATCTCCAACGTGGCTCTGATTTGACCTCATGTTTTCTGAAGAGACTCACAACTTGACCTGCAAATCTGTGTTGATTCGGAATAGTTGGGAATAGTTCAGAAGATTCTAGAAGAGCAATATCATATAAGCATTCCTATACATGCCTTTCTATACATGCCTGTGGTATTTGGCTA
The DNA here is from genome assembly GCF_949987555.1 of Borostomias antarcticus. Taxonomy (NCBI): domain Eukaryota; kingdom Metazoa; phylum Chordata; class Actinopteri; order Stomiiformes; family Stomiidae; genus Borostomias; species Borostomias antarcticus. The sequence continues at coordinate 280,400 of NW_028176521.1, forward strand.
TAAGCACAAGAGTCACACCCTTCGCTAGTCAAGGCCAGTGATGCAAGTTGAAGGTATTTCCTCCACCTGGGTGAGTTCAGGAGAGGGCAGTCAGGGGAATGTTTGTTTTGAAGCTCATGTAACGCAACTTTACAAGACTCGGCCACAAAGGAGTGGGCAACATGAACCTTTGAGTGGCCGATACAACCCTCCCCTCCCCTAGTACAGTAACAACCCTACCCAACCCATCCAATTACATCAGATCAGGGGCTTCTCTCATCCAATCACATCAGATCAGGGGCTTCTCTCATCCAATCACATCAGATCAGGGTCTTCTCTCATCCAATCACATCAGATCAGGGGCTTCTCTCATCCAATCACATCAGATCAGGGGCTTCTCTCATCCAATCACATCAGATCAGGGGCTTCTCTCATCCAATCACATCAGATCAGGGGCTGCTCCCATCCAATCACATCAGATCAGGGTCTTCTCCAAGGCAGGAAGCTGTGAATGTGAGGTCAGGTCATCTGGGGTGGATTCGGCGGACTGCGGATTGTGTGTGTGTGTGTGTGTGAGTGTGTGTGTGAGTGTGTGTGTGAGTGTGCGAGGGTGGATTAGGGTGACATAGCTGTGGTTGTGGTCTGCTAGCTGACGTGGGTCTTCCAGTGAGGAAACCACACAGATTTAATGTGAACGTGTTCTTATTGTGATTCTATGGTGGGGCAGCGAGGACCCACTGGATCACCAGATAATAACAGACTTCTCATCCTCTTTCTCTCCCTCTTTCTCCTTCTCATTCTCTTTCTCTCTCTCTTCCTCCTTCTCATTCTATCTTTCTCTACTGAATAAACCCGTTTTTTTTTGCGACAATTTGGACACAATCAATTTCAATAGAGAGAAATGTAAACAACAGCCATTTTATTTATATAAAGTAAAAAGAAAAAACGAAAACATAGATTACTTTGAAAAAAACAGTGCCAACAATCAATAAATTAACTCACACACCATGTTTGTGAAAAAAGAACATTTGTATTTCACTTGAATCTTGACAAGAATACCTCAGCGTTACTGGATGCAAACTGTACACAGTGCTTCATTATATAACATACAGTACTTACAGTAACTACAGTACAGAACCAGAACAGCTATCACAATACTGGCTTTAACAGACACCAGCCAAACAGGCACGACCCTCAAAACAAATCAATCAGACCTAATTGAGATCCGTTTGATCTGCATCACAGTTGGGTTTTAAGGAACCTGTCGTTGGTGTCATTACACTGGGAAAGTTAAACCAAGTATTTGCAAATAGTAATTGATCCCAGTCTATTCTATCACAGTCCCTGCAAGGCCAGAGTTTAGTCACAGTGGCGTTTCCCCCACAATGCACTTCCAAAGGTGCATTTGATTAGAACCACATCATGTTCCCGGTGCAAGACA
>NW_028176521.1:286819-291679 GCF_949987555.1 Borostomias antarcticus
TGTTTACAATAGCAAAAGGCAGGGGACTGGATCAATAGGTTTTAAAGAACAGAAAGCTATCTGAATAGTCTTGAGACTAGTTGTAAAATTCTATGACACTCCCATCACTCGATGTTGCTCGTCGCATTTTTCGGTGTTCATATAAAACATGGCCGTTTGACTTGGAAGGACCATCGACTGAAGATGAATTCACGTTCAGTTCCTTCTTAGACGCCTTAGTAACGGGAGCGTAGGTCCACCATGGGGTGGTCTGGCCGCGCTGGGTGGCGCTAACGATCTGCGCTGGGTGGCGCTAACGAGCTCAGATATCCACCTCTCAAATCAAATGGTCTTTTTTATCTTTTTTCGCTCGCCATCTTTCCCATCTTTCCACACAGCACTTCCATCGTCATCATCAAACGGTGATCAAATGTAATCGATCAGATCTTAAAATAAACGAAGGTGTAAACACGCTCTGACTGGCACCGGTAATGCCGGTAAGATCAAAGTACTCCACATTCGGTATACGACTTCCATTATGCTTCCTGACTAAGATCATAATCACATTACCATCATCAGAGTATGATGTTTACATGAGTTCTGCCTTACTGCCATTATGGCCTCTATGAAAGGAACTTAATGTGGAAATTGTGGATTGGCCGGGCCAGGATGTGTGACCTTTAACCCCCAACAGATGTTTGACCTTTACCCCCCATCAGTGGACCCCCCCCATCGCTATTCCATTATGTGTGTGTCTCTGTGACTGAATTACATCAATGGTGGTTCTGGTGTGTGTGTGTGTGTGTGTGCGTGCTGTACCACAGGTAGTGCTGATGTGTTAGTGTGTGTGTGTGAGACGGAATCATACCAGAGGTGGCGCTGGTGTGTGTGTGTGTGTGTGTGTGTGTGTGTGTACCAGAGGTGGTGCTGGGGGGTGAGTCTCGGTGTGTGTGTGTGTGTGTGTGTGTGTGTGTGTGTGCATACCAGAGGTGGTGTTGGGGGGTGAGTCTGGGTGTGTGTGTGTGTGTGTGCATACCAGAGGTGGCACTGGTGTGTGTGTATGGGTGTGTGTGTGTGTGTGTGTGTGTGTGTGTGTGTGTGTGTGTGTGCATACCAGAGGTGGTGTTGGGGGGTGAGTCTGGGTGTGTGTGTGTGTGTGTGCATACCAGAGGTGGCACTGGTGTGTGTGTATGGGTGTGTGTGTGTGTGTGTGCATACCAGAGGTGGTGTTGGGGGGTGAGTCTGGGTGTGTGTGTGTGTGTGTGCATACCAGAGGTGGCACTGGTGTGTGTGTATGGGTGTGTGTGTGTGTGTGTGTGTGTGTGTGTGTGTGTGTGTGTGTACCAGAGGTGGTGTTGGGGGGTGAGTCTGGGTGTGTGTGTGTGTGTGTGTGTGTGTGTGTGTGCATACCAGAGGTGGCACTGGTGTGTGTGTATGGGTGTGTGTGTGTGTGTGTGTGTGTGTGTGTGTACCAGAGGTGGTGTTGGGGGGTGAGTCTGGGTGTGTGTGTGTGTGTGTGTGTGTGTGTGTGTGTGTGTGTGTGTGTGTGTGTGTGTGTGTGTGTGTGTGAGTCTGTGTGTGTGTGTGTGTGTGTGTGTGTACCAGAGGTGGTGTTGAGGGGTGAGTCTGGTGGTGGAGATGGACTTGAGCTTGCTGCTGGACCTGGGGGCCATCTCACGAACTATACCTGCAGAGAGGAGAGAGGAGAGAGGAGAGAGGAGAGGAGGAGAGGAGGGGGGAGGGAGGGGGAGGAGGGGGGAGGAGAGAGGAGGGAGGGAGGAGGAGAGAGGAGGGTTTATCAAGTGCCTGATTGGAAAGTAACCCCGGGCTCACACGCTTGCGTTTGATGCGTCAACATTGACGGATGCCATTCACTTTCAATGGCTGCAGCCGAATGGCATTCTGGTTCCGTTGTTGTCCCGGTGCGTTGCGTTGCCTGAGTTGCTAGCGTCGAAAGTTGAAACATTTTTAACTTTCAGATGCGTTGCCGGAGCTGCCGACCAATCAGATGTCTTGACGGAGAAAGACGTCATCGCAAGGCGGGATTTTCACATTTTTCGATACCAAGATGGAGGACAATCGCTGTTTGTTTTCAGGATAGGATGTACCCAATACCTGCGGGCACCACGTTCACGTTGCCTCAACCACAATGCATAGATGATCGCCACACGTTCGACCAGATTACTGTAGCATCCATGACAGCACTAAACGAAAAGCCGGGTGGGTTTTCAAAATAGTGCGCGCTAGCAGGTTCGGAGAATATACTGGCTGTTGCGAGCGCAGTTTCGGACAATGTGATTCGTTGTTGCGTGCGGCAGACACGCCTTCCGCCATACGTTGACGGACACGCATCAAACGCAAGCGTGTGAGCCCGGGGTAACAGTCAAGCCAACACACCACTACTGAGTCCACACCAAGCAGGAGAACAGCCGAGTGGGTGTGGTCTGGAGAGTGGGGGGTGTGGTCTGGAGAGTGGGGGTGTGGTCTGGAGAGTGGGGGGTGTGGTCTGGAGCGTGTAGGGTGTGGTCTGGAGAGTGGAGGGGTGTGGTCTGGAGAGTGGAGGGGTGTGGTCTGGAGAGTGGGGGGTGTGGTCTGGAGAGTGGTGGGTGTGGTCTGGAGAGTGGAGGGGTGTGGTCTGGAGAATGAGGGGTGTGGTCTGGAGAGTGCAGGGTGTGGTCTGGAGAGTGGGGGGTGTGGTCTGGAGAGTGGTGGGTGTGGTCTGGAGCGTGTAGGGTGTGGTCTGGAGAATGGGGGGTGTGGTCTGGAGAGTGCAGGGTGTGGTCTGGAGAGTGGGGGGTGTGGTCTGGAGAGTGGGGGGTGTGGTCTGGAGAGAGGAGGGTGTGGTCTGGAGAGTGGGGGGTGTGGTCTGGAGCGTGGAGGGTGTGGTCTGGAGAGTGGAGGGGTGTGGTCTGGAGCGTGCAGGGTGTGGTCTAGAGTGGGGGGTGTGGTCTGGAGAGTAGGGGGTGTGGTCTGGAGCGTGTAGGGTGTGGTCTGGAGAGTGGAGGGTGTGGTCTGGAGAGTGGAGGGTGTGGTCTGGAGAGTGGGGGTGTGGTCTGGAGAGTGGGGGGTGTGGTCTGGAGCGTGTAGGGTGTGGTCTGGAGAGCGAGGGTGTGGTCTGGAGAGCGAGGGTGTGGTCTGGAGAGTGGAGGGGTGTGGTCTGGAGAGAGGAGGGTGTGGTCTGGAGCGTGTAGGGTGTGGTCTGGAGAGTAGGGGGTGTGGTCTGGAGCGTGGAGGGTGTGGTCTGGAGAGTGGTGGGTGTGGTCTGGAGAGTGTAGGGTGTGGTCTGGAGAGGGGGTGTGGTCTGGAGAGTGGTGGGTGTGGTCTGGAGCGTGCAGGGTGTGGTCTGGAGAGTCTCTGCTTGCAGGTGGATCCCATGACACATTATCAGATTACATCTCCATGAAAGCATCCAGGGAAAACAGGGGTGGGAAAACCTTGAGAGAACAAAGAACCAGGTCAGTCTCCCTGCCTGTCAAAGACCCTCCCGGTGTGTGTGGTGAGAAACGGGGACATTTAAAGCACTTTGCAGCCTCCCTGTCTGAATAGCTTGAACTTGAGAGGCGTTCGGATGAACTGATTGAAAGGGCCGAGTGACGAAACAACGTCAGAACACAACAGAACACATAACGACCGGTAAATACGCATAATAGACGAAATAACGACACGATAACGCTCCGCTCACGAGGCCCGGTCCACGTCACACGCGTCAGGTTTCCACCCCGTCACGTCCGAACCCGGGCCGGACCGCCGGTCCAGAACCAGAACACCCCACCAGGAAGCCCCTCCAAAACCAAACACCAGAGGAATGTGAGACACGAGGTGGTTTTCCTTCCAGCGCACGAACAGAAGATTTCGGGAGGGAGGGGGGAGGGGGGTGCCGGGGCAGGGAGTGGGCGGGGGGGGGGGCAGGGGCAGGGAGTGGGCCAGGGGGGGTGTGTCAGGCAGAGCCGGGCAGAGTGTGGTGAGACGAAGGCCAATTAGCTTTTGTTTTTCCGCGTATCGCGACAAGCGCTGCTGACGCTTTTTAAGCTTTTAAGTTGAAACTTTTTAGTGGAACCCCCCACCTTCGATTTCTACCTCGGAGTGTGTGTGTGTGTGTGTGTGTGTGTGTGTGTTGCTGGTTATCAAAGCCAGGAGCAGCGTCATCATGGCAGGATGTAATCAGGCCCATCTCTCCCCCCAGGGAGCCAACATCATAAAAGGGTGCCGTACAGAACCATTTGTACCAAAAGCCTAAAGGGTTCCCCCTGCAGAACCCCTTCCAGCTCCGTATGGCTGCTTAGAACCCTAAATGATTCTTTGTGACCTGAAGGAATTCTATTGTTACCGATGGCGTTGAACGGCTCCAAGCAGAGACGGAAGATCAATGAACTCCAGCGTTATGGTAGACTCGCTCTGAATGGGACCAATTGTTCTCCCGTTAAAAAGGGCCCTGGGTCGGTCGACCCCCCCCTGCCCCCCCGGGTGGTTCGGCCAGGGGGCTGACGGTCCCCCCCCCCCCCCCAACCCAGACAGCCCAGCACCCCGACCACACCCCCCCCCAGACACCCGGCCTGTTTACACAAGACATAGTTGGACGCCGGGCGTCTTGTTAGCGAGAGAAACCCAACACTACAGTTCTGCTCACAACACAGGACTTCTGGAAAGAGAGACCGTGGGAGAGAGAGGAGAGATGAGGGTGAGAGGGGAGAGAGAGGAGAGAGGAGGGTGAGAGGGAGAGAGAGAGAGAGAGGAGAGGAGGGTGAGAGGGAGAGAGAGGGGAGAGGAGGGGAGGGTGAGAGAGAGAGAGAGGAGAGAGGGGAGGGTGAGAGAGGAGAGAGGAGAGAGGGGAGGGTGAGAGAGGAGAGAGGAGAGAGGGGAGGGTGAGAGAGGAGAGAGGAG
>NW_028176520.1:0-5000 GCF_949987555.1 Borostomias antarcticus
TACATTTTTCTTTGTACATAAACAACTATGCTTGGTGTGTCAGTAAAAGTAGTCTGTTCTGCTCAGGAGGCCGTCTGCGTTCTATATCCACAGAGTTCAGAGCTCACAGTGTGTAGTCGCTGTGTTGGTGGCTATTAGACTCTGTAGAATGTGTTGCTCCACTATGGCGCAGTAACACTTTATGGACAGCAGAGGGAGGCATAGATGGACCAAACGAACAGTAGACCATCATGCCATCTTATTGCATGGCCTGTTTTCAAATTATTATTTTTTTCTATTGTCATTTATACGTAGTTTGTCCTACAGAAAGTTCCTTTTTTAGAAAATCACAAGTTTTTTTTTTCATATTAACTATTCTAATCAATGATATTTTCATTCACTGCTTGTTTTAGAATAATTGTTTACATTTTAGACCAAACCAAAATGATGGGCCTTTACACCAGCTCTATTAAATATGGATAGATACATCTGCTAGAAAAGCCCTCTCACTTCCACATTCTCTACATGCTGACTACATGCATCATGGGTGGGGGACAACAAGTACACTGCACTAGTTTCCATCTTCAGCCCAAACATGGCCACAAGTGAATTCTCTTCAAAATGTTGGTTTTCCCCCATTTGTTGGAAAATCACTGATGTGATATGACAGGACTGGTGTCAGCTGGGTTCAGGAGCACAGGCTGCCACTTATCCAATCGTGTTAGATCAGAGATTACCTCAAGGGGTGTGTTACAAGCCTGGCTCAAGGTTAGCAACACAAGTGGGAGACCACACGGACAATCAAATGGCGAAAGAGGTTTTTAGTAGAGATGAACCCAAACCCAACACCAGGATGAGGATATGGATGATGCATGTCGTGTATGGATGAGTGTGAAACGATGGTGTGGGGTGTTGAAGGTAAGAAGAAAAAGAAGTGATGGAGCCAAATGGGGGATTTGTTGGACAAACACCAGCAAGAGAGAGAGAGACGGCCAGGTCCTCTAAACCAATGAAGGACATGACCCATTCAGCCAATCAGCAACCTGTAAAAGAGCACAGGTGAACAGCAGCAAGACAGGTACAGAGTGGGTGGGGCTTGTCACAGGGCAGGTTGGGTTGTCACAGGGCAGGTTGGGTTGTCACAGGGCAGGTTGGGTTGTCACAGGGCAGGTTGGGGCAGGTTGGGTTGTCACAGGGCAGGTTGTGGTAGCACAGGGCAGGTTGGGTTTTCACAGGGCAGGTTGGGTTGTCACAGGGCAGGTTGGGTCGTCACAGTGCAGGTTGGGTCGTCACAGGGCAGGTTGTCACAGTGCAGGTTGAGGTGTCACAGGGCAGGTTGGGTTGTCACAGGGCAGGTTGGGTCGTCACAGGGCAGGTTGGGTTGTCACAGTGCAGGTTGGGTTGTCACAGGGCAGGTTGGGTTGTCACAGGGCAGGTTGGGTCGTCACAGGGCAGGTTGGGTCGTCACAGAGCAGGTTGTGTTGTCACAGTGCAGGTTGGGTTGTCACAGGGCAGGTTGTCACAGGGCAGGTTGGGTTGTCACAGAGCAGGTTGGGTTGTCACAGGGCAGGTTGGGTCGTCACAGGGCAGGTTGGGTTGTCACAGGGCAGGTTGTGTTGTCACAGGGCAGGTTGGGTTGTCACAGGGCAGGTTGGGTCGTCACAGGGCAGGTTGGGTCGTCACAGGGCAGGTTGGGTCGTCACAGTGCAGGTTGGGTCGTCACAGGGCAGGTTGGGTTGTCACAGGGCAGGTTGGGTTGTCACAGGGCAGGTTGGGTCACAGGGCAGGTTGGGTCACAGGGCAGGTTGGGTTGTCACAGGGCAGGTTGGGGTGTCACAGGGCAGGTTGGGTTGTGACAGGGCAGGTTGGGTTGTCACAGGGCAGGTTGGGTTGTCACAGGGCAGGTTGTCACAGGGCAGGTTGGGTTGTCACAGGGCAGGTTGGGTTGTCACAGGGCAGGTTGGGTCGTCACAGGGCAGGTTGGGTCGTCACAGGGCAGGTTGGGTTGTCACAGGGCAGGTTGGGTTGTCACAGGGCAGGTTGGGTTGTCACAGGGCAGGTTGGGTTGTCACGGTGCAGGTTGGGTTGTCACAGGGCAGGTTGGGTTGTCACAGGGCAGGTTGGGTTGTCACAGGGCAGGTTGGGTTGTCACAGGGCAGGTTGGGTTGTCACAGGGCAGGTTGGGTTGTCACAGGGCAGGTTGGGTTGTCACAGGGCAGGTTGGGTTGTCACAGGGCAGGTTGGGTTGTCACAGGGCAGGTTGGGTTGTCACAGGGCAGGTTGGGTCGTCACAGGGCAGGTTGGGTTGTCACAGGGCAGGTTGAGTTACAGTATTCTGAGAAACATCAAGAATATGCACATCACTTTGCGGGTTAAAATATAATCACATGAAAGAAATAGAACACACTCGTTATGCTCCAAATTCAAATTTAATTAGACAATACTTTGAGTGTTTGTAAAAAATATTTTTTACAAAGTTTGTAAAAATGACCCGAAGAAGAGCAAGTGCTCGAAACGTCTCAGTAAATTACATTTCGGAGCTTTATTCATTACATATTAAATGCCGTTACTCTGACTGCATCGTTGAAAATAGGGGTTGAAAATGTGGGATTTCTGAGTTTCCGGGTTTGAATCTAAATGAATGAAGTCCGATCAGTTGGTAAAATGATAGCCCTTTAAATAACCAATTTTATGTAGGCTACTGTCTCTGCTGTAGCTAATCCAAAAAAGCTGTTTGCAAATTCAGCCCGGTCAAACTGAGAAACATAGCCTACATTAGGCTATAGGGCTTGGGGAAATGTAGTCCCGGACACGACCATCTTGTTTCTACACAGGTGTATCTATTCGTCTGATTGCATAGGATTCTATGCAGTAGAGCCAATCAGACAAATAGATACACCTGTGTAGAAACAAGATGGCCGTGTCTGGGACTACATCAAGCCCTATAAGCAACGGCAACCAGATAGTCAGAGAAGACTAGTAGCCTACTAGCAGTGCTCTACTGCCCCTTGTGGTGGCGGGTTGTTATAATTATTTTACCGACACTGAGTTGGGATGAAGTTGGGATGATTGTATAATCAAAAGCTTCACTGAGGTTGGGTGCACAGCAGTAAAGGACAGTGTCATCAGCATAGAAATAGAAAGACCACTTCCTGCTCCATCTCCAAGTTCATCCCCTGTAATGGAGAGCCATTTCCGCTAAGCCTGATGGGATATGGAATTTTTGGCACGCAGGTGCAGCCTTGTACCACGACCAACTTGTGCTAAAGTGTGTAATAATTGAAAACTGGGTATGTAAATCATTATGGAACTGTTCAACGAGGATATTATGTTTTGAATATATTAATCGGGGTTCCTACTGCTGTCACATCCAGCCCTCTGCCGTCTCTCCCCCCTGATATTCTGTTAATGGTACCCCCCCCCCCCCCCCCCCCTGATATTCTGTTAATGGTACATTCCCGTTTTTCTTATTAAACCTGTTGGACCTCTGCCATCCCTCCACTGTCTCACACAAACACACAACCCCCACCCAACTATCTTGCTCTCTCTGTTTCTCTCTCCCTCTCTCTCCCTCTCCCTCTCCCCCCTCTTTGTCACACACACACACACATTCGAAGGAAGACATCTTCTGTAATGTGTGTTTGTGTTGGCTCAGCAGGGGGCCCCTTGGCTGGAGGTGGCATTGATCCCTCCAGCCATGGGAGGAGTAAGTGCACCCCTGCCTGCACCCCCCCGCCTCACACACACACACACACACACACACTCAGACACTGACCTTGGGGGCGCACAGCCACTGCTCCTCAGTAGGGGGCAGTAGCACATAATGAAAGCCACATGGGGGAGGGGGGCAGTGTTTGGGGGGGGGGGGGGTTGTTGTCTGTGAAGGGGGCTGGACGACACTTAAACATAACACTAACACCTGCTCCCGCTCACGGCCCGAACACACACACACACATACACACACACAGCTGAGGAGGACGTGGCAATTTCACCCTGACCCACCACTGCTACTGATTGACCGGTGTGTTTTTAGACAGTTGTTTGCTTTTCCTCTACCACCCTGCCCCGCCCCCTAGATCTGCCCCCCAGGGGCGGTGGGGGGGGGGAGGGGGGGGCAGGGGCACGCCAGAGCATGAGAGCTTCCCCGTAGACTTCTCTTAACTCCCCCCTCGACTGTGCACGTGTGTGTGTATGCGTGTGAGTCTGTGTGTGAGTGTGTGTGTGTGTGTGTGTGTATGTATGAGTGTGTGAGTGAGTGTGTGTGTGTGTGTGTGTGTGTGTGTGTGAGAGAGAGTGAGAGAGATGGAGGGAGAGAGAGACAGAGGGAGAGAGAGAGAGACAGAGGGAGGGAGAGAGACGGAGGGAGAGAGAGACAGTGGGAGAGAGAGACGGAGGGAGAGAGAGACAGAGAGAGAGACAGGGAGAGACAGAGGGAGAGAGAGATTGAGGGAGAGAGACAGAGGGAGAGAGACAGAGAGACAGAGGGAGAGAGAGATGGAGGGAGAGAGAGACAGAGAGAGAGACAGAGGGAGAGACAGAGGGAGAGAGAGATGGAGGGAGAGAGAGAGAGACGGAGGGAGAGAGAGAGACGGAGGGAGAGACAGAGAGAGACGGAGGGAGAGAGAGAGAGAGAGAGACGGAGGGAGAGAGAGATGGAGGGAGAGAGAGTGACAGAGAGAGAGAGAGATGGAGGGAGAGAGAGATGGAGAGAGAGAGAGACAGAGAGAGAGACGGAGGGAGAGAGAGATGGAGGGAGAGAGAGAGACAGAGGGAGAGAGAGAGAGACGGAGGGAGAGAGAGAGAGAGGGATGGAAAGAGAGGAGAGAGAGAGACGGAGGGAGAGAGAGATGGAGGGAGAGACAGAGAGAGAGACGGAGGGAGAGAGAGATGGAGGGAGAGAGAGAGACGGAGGGAGAGAGAGATGGAGGGAGAGACAGAGAGAGACGGAGGGAGAGAGAGATGGAGGGAGAGAGAGAGACGGAGAGAGAGATGGAGGGAGAGAGACGGAGGGAGAGAGAGAG
>NW_028176520.1:7500-16269 GCF_949987555.1 Borostomias antarcticus
GGGGAAGAACGTTTTATTCATGCGAGACTCGAAATACGAAAGAGATGCGTTTGTATTGAATGTGAGGGATTTGCTTTTTGCCACTATCACTCTGCTGTGTGTGTGTGTGTGTGTGTGTGTGTGTGTGTGTGTGTGTGTGTGTGCTCTGCGATAAGACTTCTCACACACTCACTCACTCACACACTCACTCAATGCATCCATCTGCATTTTATATCTGGAAAAGAAATGAGAAAGACAAGAGATCGTCTCAGTCGTCCACCTCCTCCGTCCGAACGACGGATGAAAAGGAATGATAGAAATATATCACTCTTCTGTTGTGATTTTCCCTCCCCAACTCTCCTACCCCCCCTCCCCCCACACACACACACACACATCCAAAACAGTTCCTGTATCTCCCAAATAACAAAACAACACACACACACACACACACACACACACACACACACACTCCCTCCCTGTGATTCCAGGTGCGGAGGGAGGGAGGGAGGGAGGGAGGGAGGGAGGGTTTTTGAAAATAGCCTCCTTCATTGCTGCACCACTACATTTGCCATTCTACTTGTGTGTAAATATTAGAAATCAGCAGGTTGCCGGTATTGGCAGAAGTCATCCCGAGCGGAGGGGTGTAGGACGCGCGTGCTTATCGGTATTGTATTCACACTACAGCGTTCCCCCGCTGGTTCTAATCTGCAGCTGCCGCTGTGAGCAAAACTGGACAGGCATTTATTGTCTCGGCGGGGAACCGCTTGACAAGAGAATGTTAAACACTCCACTACCTGCAATTTCCAAAGGCGATACCAGACATGATAAAATGTAGATACACGTTTAATTCCACTTTTTTTGGGGGGGGGGGAGAGCTGCCGGTGAAAACGGCAAGAGCGAGGACCAGGAAAGTAAATAGACGTGTTTTTTGTTGTTGTTGCCTTTCTGTCTTTCCACTCTATTCAGTTTGTTTGTTTGTTTGTTTTGTTTGTTTGTTTGTGTGTGTGTGCGCGTCGTGGTACGGTGGCTGTTGAAGTTTAGGGGACAGAAGGGTATAAAAGGGAAGAGTCGTCTCCTCTGAGAGCTTTGGGATCCTCCGGTTCCAGGGAGGAAGTGCCAGAAACTCAGTCCTCCAAACTGAAAGGCCTTAATTCGATTAGGCCACGAGCAGCAGAGTCGACTGAGCTTAGCGGCCATCAAGGAGACATGTTCATCGGTGTGCCGCCTGACTCCGTGACTAACACCCCCACTCACTCACTCACTCACCACCCCAACCTCCTATCATCCCTGAACCCTCATCCCTAACCCCCACCGTCACCCCCTCCCTCCCTCCCTCCCACGCTCGCCCCCGCGGCCGATCGGACAAGTGACGCGTACCGACTGAAGGTAGGGGGGGTGAGGAGGGGGTGGGGAGGGGGTGGGCGGATAAACGATGGCGACGCGGCGCTGTCAACATGGGCGGCGAGGCGGCGGCGGAGACGGGCCAGTCTTAATTACGCTGACGCAGGACACGCCCCCCACACACTAGAGAGAGAGAGAGAGAGAGAGAGAGAGAGAGGGAGAGAGAGGAGAGAGAGGAGAGAGAGAGGGATGGAGAGAGAGAGATGAAGAGAGAGAGAGAGATGGAGAGACAGAGAGAGAGAAAGAGAGAGAGATGGAGAGAGAAAGAGAGAGGAGAGAGAGATGGAGAGAGAGAGAGGGATGGATAGAGAAAGAGAGAGGAGAGAGAGAAAGAGAGATAGAGAGAGAGAGAGGGATGGAGAGAGAAAGAGAGAGGAGAGAGAGATGGAGAGAGAGAGAGAGAGAGATGGAGAGAGAGAGGGATAGAGAGAGAAAGAGAGAGGAGAGAGAGATGGAGAGAGAGAGAGTGATGGAGAGAGAGAGAGATGGAGAGAGAGAGAGATGGAGAGAGAGAGAGATGGAGAGAGAGAGAGGGATGGAGAGAGAGAGATGGAGAGAGAGAGGGATGGAGAGAGAGAGGGATGGAGAGAGAGAGGGATGGAGAGAGAGAGAGAGATGGAGAGAGAGAGGGAGAGAGAGAGAAAGAGAGAGGAGAGAGAGAGAGATGGAGAGAGAGAGAGAGAGCTGTCGTTATGTAGCTCGGGTTCTAGTGGGCTCTGAAAGGATGGTCCTCCGAGGGGGACGTTCAAACCCACGATCCGCTCCGTTATTCACACACACACACACACACACACACACACACACACACACACACACACACACACACACACACACACTCCGACTCACCCCCCCGCCCCTCATCCTACCCACCAACACCCGGATCTTTGTCTTTCTGTTTGCTTTGGTCGGGGGGGTGTGGGGGTGGGGGGGGGGTTCAAAATTGGCGCGGTGGAGATGCTGGCCCCCGGACGATGGGGGGGGGGGGGGGGCGGACACTAGAGGGTGAGCAATGGATCCTAAAGTGGGTCACAGCGTCTAATGGCCACCACGCTGGGAGCACCATTAAGAGAAAATAAACCTATGTGGACATATTTATTAACCAATTTACATCTGGTGGGCCGAGAAGCATCTATTAGCAAATAATCACAGCGGGGGTGGGGGGGGGCAGGGGGGCGGGGGGGGGGTGATGAGTGCGTGAGTCCGTGGCCGGTGACTCGTGGTTCCATCCTGACCTCCTCTCCTGATACTGACAGTCACACGTCACACAAGATTGGCATCGTCAAATATTACATTACATTACAGTTTAGCAGACGCTTTTATCCAAATTCAAATTTTAGCCAAAAGTCATCTCCTTTCTAATACAAGTGACTAAGAGCATAATATAGTGCTGAAGGCAAAGTGCAAGAAAAGCAATCTAAAATACAATAGGTTCTTAAGAGGGAGGATCGTTGTAGTACTTCTTGAAGAGATTAGTTTTGAGCCTGCGATGAAAGATGGGCAGCGACTCTGCTGTCCTGACATCAGTGGGCAGTTTGTTCCACCACTGCGGGGCCAGGAAGAGCTGTGACTGAGTCCATCGACCGCAGGGGCCTCGGAGTGACGGGGCAACCAGTCGCCCCGAGGTAGTAGAGTGGTCCGGAGGGGGTGTAGGGCTTGACCATGGCCTGGAGGTAGGAGAGGGTGTAGGGTTTGACCATGGCCTGGAGGTAGGAGGGGGTGTAGGGGTTGACCATGGCCTGGAGGGAGGAGGGGGTGTAGGGTTTGACCATGGCCTGGAGGTAAGAGGGGGTGTAGGGTTTGACCATGGCCTGGAGGTAGGAGGGGGTGTAGGGTTTGACCATGGCCTGGAGGTAGGAGGGGGTGTAGGGTTTGACCATGGCCTGGAGGTAGGAGGGGGTGTAGGGTTTGACCATGGCCTGGAGGTAGGAGGGGGTGTAGGGTTTGACCATGGCCTGGAGGTAGGAGGGGGTGTAGGGTTTGACCATGGCCTGGAGGTAGGGGGGGGGTGTAGGGGTTGACCATGGCCTGGAGGTAGGAGGGGTATAGGGTTTGACCATGGCCTGAAGGTAGGAGGGAGCTGTTCTTTCATTGCCCTGTAGGCTAGTACCAGAGTTTTAACCAGGATGTGAGCTGCTACAGGATGGGATGGACGCGGATGTAGAGGGTCATAATATGACTGTTATTACACATTAATAACATGTTCTTGATTTTATAGAAACACAAAACGATGCATGAATCTCCCCGATAGGCGTCCCGCTAGCTTCTCACATCACAAACATCTAAACATGTGATCCCTCTGATTCTCCACGTTCCTCCAAGGTCCCCCTGGACTCTCCACAGCCTGTGACCGGTCACAGCTCCTCCTGTCCTCTCCCGGCTGTCCCCCCCCCCTGTCCTCTCCCGGCTGCCCCCCCCCCCCCCCCTGTCCTCAGGCCACTTCCTCCCCCACGTGAGAGCTGTGTTTGGGGACGGTCCCAAGGGCCCGGAGCCCTGTTTTGTTCCCCTGGACGTCTGTGAGTTGTGACAGGGTCCTGCTGCTAGACCGGCCCCCAGGCGATGCACCCTCTGTTCAGGCCTGGGGTGCTGTATCTTGGGGGGGGGGGGCGGGGGGTTGGGGCCTGGAGTGCTGTATCTCTTTGGGGGGGGGGGGGGGGGGGGGTTGTGCTCATTCAGCGGACAAGGACACACGGGCCACAGAACACTGTTGCGGTCGGCCCTCTTTGGGTCTGTGACAACAGGACGAGGGGTCTGACGGTGTGACAACAGGACCAGCGGTCTGACGGTGTGACAACATGACGAGGGGTCTGACGGTGTGACAACAGGACAGCGGTCTGACTGTGTGACAACAGGACGAGGGGTCTGACTGTGTGACAACAGGACGAGGGGTCTGACTGTGTGACAACAGGACAGCGCTCTGACTCTGTGACAACAGGACGAGGGGTCTGACTCTGTGTCCGGGTTTCTGTGTGAAATCTCCTTTTTTCTCAAGCTGGAGCTTTTTGAAACATCTGCTTTCTCCCAAGTTTGTTTGACAAGTTCTGCACATCTCAGTTTAAATGAGCTCCAGCATTCTGAAATGTCACTCAATTCTTTTTTTTTTGGGGGGGGGGGGGCTGGTATCAAGGTTAATCTCTAGCAACTGTTAATGTTATCTCCACTGCAATCAACATTTTATTGCCACTTTATCCATTTTAGCAACAATATTTGAGAGGAAACTTGAAATAAACAGATACAACAAGTTCACTGTGGATTATGTATGGGATCAATTCTCCAGTTTGCCTCAGCCTCTAAAAAATGCTAATTTTTTTAATACTCGCAAACGCCCACTGGTAAACAACGGTTATGGCTTTAAACAGCATTCTAAAAGGCTGGCAAAGAGCTTTAAAAATGCATCACTGATGACATTAGGTTTTATATATTCACTCTCTGGCCTCTGCAAGTGTTTGATTTGTCCCACTTTCCCTCTAAAAAGTGGAGCTTACACATTGGGATGTGTCTGATAGACCGTGGTTTAATGAGCTTTCGCTGGTTCCTGCCCTGTAAAACCCGCCCCCCTGGGCACCCCAGTACAAGGAGATTCATCTCCGTGTGAATCTGCATTCAGATGTCGGCGAGGAGAAAACATGGCCTCCTTCCGATAGGCGAGGCGATTGGCGAGGCGTTCGGGCGCAGCGTTGTTGGCGCCAACCCTGGGATTCATCTTAACGAATCTCTTAACCTCCGTGTTTTTCCTCTCACGCGACTGTATACATACGAGCTGTGCACTGATGGGGTTTGGATAGTTATGATTTATTGATTTGAGTAATGTGCTCGGTGGTGTGCTGCTACTGTATTTAGTGATATTTGTTTGATATTACTGCGTGGTATTACAAAAACACTTGTTTGAAGGAACCGGGCCAGGTCCAGCCTGGCTTATGTGCGTGGCTGGCTTGTTTCTGTTCAGGACTGGTAGAAGGGAAGCTAGTCATGCCACTGAAAAAGCTGTGAATTGAAATGACATGAAATAATGTCTGATAAATGAAGATGGGTCTTGTCGCCTGGACACATCAGTTCCAATGCTTCCAATGCTAATCCAGCACAATAAGAGCGGGATAGCCAGTTAGCTCATGGGCTCACAACAACTAGCAGCAGCTTCCATAACATTAATGGTAGCGGTCAGTGGCTAAAGCAGTTACACTGATGATTACTGAAACGTTAGCTATTTTGCTGCAATTGGTTCAACTTCTGTTTCTGGACAAAGGTAAGGGATAAACCCAGATAACACAAGGCTAGCGGAACTACAGCGGGTCCCTGATGGACAAGCGGAATATAACACAAACAAACACAAATGACGAATCACAATGCTTATATTCATTAAAATGCTTTGAATTATATTAATTACAACTGGATCCATCCAGAATCTGGGAGTGGGACCGAGAACAGGAGGAGCAGAAAACAGAACACACAGTTGCATACACAGAGAAACATAACGGCACAAGTCTAGTATTTCAATGGGACTTTTAATTGGTCACTTAATTGGTCACCCAGTTTCTACAATCAGTTTGACACAGTTAATTAATCTGCAAAACAGACTGTACATTTCCTTAAAAATAAAATCTTCCCCACCGGGTCTTGGATTAAAATTGGATAAAATCTTCCCCACCGGGTCACCGGCATTGGAGTCCGACACTTTATCCTCTACACCACCGAGGAGAAGATTTGACCTGACCTGCTGGGACTGCTGCCTCTTGTGGTGGCAACGTAGAAATGCGGGTCAACAACGAGACAGAGGGAAGGAGGGAGGGAGGGAGTAACAACCCGACATGCTATCTATGGTGCGCTGGCTTACAGCCACGCACAAAAAACCTTCCCCACCGGGGCTCGAACCCCTGACCTTCCACATGGGAGTCTGACACTATCCACTACACTACCGAGGAACTTGAAAGTGTGTGATGTCGTAATGTATTTATTTTGGTGTGCTAATAATGCTATTTATTTTGGTGACCACTGCCTCTTGTGGTGGCAACATAGAAATACAGGTCAACAACGGGATGGAGGTAAGGAGGGAGGGAGGGAGGGGGTGACAACCCGACAAATGCTATCTATGGTGCGCTGGCTTACAGCCACGCACAAAAACAGTATTGCAGTCATCATACTTAAAGGTGCAGTTGGCGTTTTTGGATAAGAAGCAATCCATGTATTGATATATATTTTTGCAATTGTCATTACATGTCGACAGCACTTAAATAAAGTGCTCTAACACTAAAATGAAAGAGATTATTCATCTATAGATGTTGCAGAACTGTAATAAGTGCTTCCAATCATTTTGAATTGCCAACTTGAAATGATTGGATGGCCTACACCTGTATCTGCCTGTCACCGTACCTACCTACCTACCTGCCTAGCGAGGGGTGTTCGTTTTACCCCAGGAGGAGGAGGGGCTTTGGGGGGAGGCCTGAAAGGAGGGTTGGGGATTTTGTCGGTTGCGCACACACACACACACACACACACACACACACACACACACACACACACACACACACACACACACACACTCTCTCTCTATCACTTCACTTCTCTCCTCCTCTTCTTCCCAGGGTCTGGATGTCTTCATCTGTCGCTTCCACCTCTCCAACAGCTGAGAGGGAGGGAGAACGGGGGGGGGGTCTTCAAACAGCTCCTTAGTGTCCTATTGTGACCCGGCCATGCCTGGGGGGTCAGGGAGGGGAGGAGGAGGGCACGTAGGAGGAGCAGGAGGAGAGGAAAGTGGAGCCAAGCCCAAATCTCTCCACAGGTCTCAGGTTTCATGCCCCCCCCCGCCCGCCACCACCTCAAACACCCCCCCCACCCGCTCTCGCACCATCGACCCGCCCCCCGAGCACTCTCCCACCATTGTGTCAACTGCCCCCCCCCCCAGATTGGCTTGCTCAGGAATGGGGGGCCGGGGAGGAGAAGGACGCGACTGCCCCCTCTCTCCATCTGTCGAGACACCAGGATCAAATAATAGGATTTTCTGTCCCGGAATTGACGATAATTGCGGTCTCTACTCCCCCCCCCCCCCCCCCCCACAACCGTATGATATTAACCCCGTGAACCCCCCCCCCCCCCCCCCCCAACCCCCGTCGTAAGAGCGCCGGCGACTCTGAGCCAGATGGCCGCGTGTTTTGATATCCGAACCCGGATAGAGTAGGGGTCGAGGGTCAAGTTGAAGTTCGAGTCCAAAGGACTGTGCTTTCTCTGACTCCCCTCCCCCTCTCCATCCACTCCCCTCCCCCTCTCCTCCCCCTCCCCTTCTCTTTCGCTAACCCCCCCCCCCGAGCAGAGATAATATGGGTGTCACTCAAAAGAAGGTAGGACTTCTGTTCCGCGGGTGTTAAACATACCGTATCCGCGCGGGCGGGTTGTAACCCACTTACACACGCTAGGAGAGGCGGGCAGAGGTGGAGGTGGAGAGAGAGAGAGAGGTTGAGAGGTCAGGGGTCAGGGGTCGGGGCGAGGAGGAGGCTGGATCCGGGTAATAGATTCAACAGCCGGGGCGCGTTCCGTAGCGCGGGGTCAAGAGGGTCAGGGGAAGGGTCGTTCGAATAGACGTCCTTTCTCCCAGAAACCCCTGTTCGGTGGCGTTGGATGTCGGCGTACCATCACTCTCCGCGCAGAGGGGCGCGGCCTATTGAAATGTGAGTGTTGGCGTGAAAGTCAAAGGGTGAGTGATTGTCCTCGGCGCCAAAACATACATGTGCACCATCTGTACGGGTGTGGTTATTGTGAACGTAACACAAACACAGGGGTTATTGAGGTGAACACAGCCTGTCTAACTCTGAGCTGTGTTCCAGGGTAGTGAATCGAGAGATCGACACCTGGTCCTGATCATAATAGTGGACTTGAGAGTCTCTTTTCCCCACTATGTCGTTAAAAGTGTAGGTTTGTATATGCGCCCCCTGTTGGTCAACAGTATATTGGCACGCCACTATCATCACCACCACCACTTTCTCAGCACTCTGTGAAGGAGAGGTCATAGGATGGAGATGCTGTTGAAGCAGAACTCTCTCTCTCTCTCTCCCTCTCTCTCTCTCCCTCCCTCTCCTCCCTATCCCTCCATCTCTCTCTATCTCTTAATCTTTCCATCTTTACTATCTCTTTCTCTCTCTTCTATCTCTCTATCCCTCCATCTCTCTCTATCTCTTAATCTTTCCATCTTTACTATCTCTTTCTCTCTCCTATCTCTCTATCCCTCCATCTCTCTCCCTCTCTATCTCTGCATCTCTCTCTGCCCCCCCCTCCATCTTTATTCTCTTCATCTTTTTAGTCTCTCTCTCTCTCTCTCTCTCTATCTCTCTCCTCTCTGTCTCTCTCTCTCTCTCTCTCTATCTCTCTCTCTCTGTCTCTCTCTCTCTCTCTCTCTCTCTCTCT
>NW_028176519.1:2500-12500 GCF_949987555.1 Borostomias antarcticus
ATTACTCTGATCAGCAGCCAGGAGACGAGAGAGAGAACAGGATAGACAGAGAGAGAGATGGAGAGAGAGAACAGGATAGACAGAGAGAGAGATGGAGAGAGAGAACAGGATAGACAGAGAGAGAGACGGAGAGAGGGAACAGGATAGACAGAGAGAGAGACGGAGAGAGAACAGGATAGACAGACAGACGGATGGAAAAAGGTGTTGTGGGGGTAGAGTGTGTGTGTGTGTTTGCATGTGAACGCGCGTGCGTGTGTGTGTGACAAAGCCGCATAATGGCCCTCTGCTGCTCCACACAGTATTGACACACCATAAAACACACACATACACACACACGCACGCGCGCACGCACACGCACGCACACACACACACACGCACACACACACACACACACACACACACGCACGCACACACGCACGCAGTGTCTGTGGGCAGGGAGGAAGCACATTTGAATAAGTGCACCCTCAGAACACACACTCTGAGAACACACACTCTGGGAACACACACTCTGGGAACACACACTCTGAGAACACACACTCTGAGAACACACACTCTGTGAACACACACTCTGAGAACACACACTCTGAGAACACACACTCTGAGAACACACACTCTGTGAACACACTCTGAGAACACACACTCTGAGAACACACACTCCGAGAATACACACTCTGAGAACACACACTCTGAGAACACACACTCTGGGAACACACACTCCGAGAATACACACTCTGAGAACACACACTCTGAGAACACACACTCTGGGAACACACACTCTGAGAACACACACTCTGGGAACACACACTCTGGGAACACACACTCTGTGAACACACACTCTGAGAACACACACTCTGAGAACACACACTCTGAGAACACACACTCTGGGAACACACACTCTGAGAACACACACTCTGAGAACACACTCTGAGAACACACACTCTGAGAACACACACTCTGAGAACACACACTCTGGGAACACACACTCTGGGAACACACACTCTGAGAACACACACTCTGAGAACACACACTCTGGGAACACACACTCTGAGAACACACACTCTGGGAACACACACACAC
This sequence comes from Borostomias antarcticus, assembly GCF_949987555.1. Lineage (NCBI taxonomy): Eukaryota > Metazoa > Chordata > Actinopteri > Stomiiformes > Stomiidae > Borostomias > Borostomias antarcticus. The sequence goes on from NW_028176519.1 coordinate 3,578, forward strand.
TCTGGGAACACACACACACTCTGGGAACACACACTCTGGGAACACACACACACTCTGGGAACACACACTCTGAGAACACACACTCTGAGAACACACACTCTGGGAACACACACACACTCTGGGAACACACACTCTGAGAACACACACTCTGGGAACACACACACACTCTGGGAACACACACACACTCTGCGAACACACACACACTCTGGGAACACACACACACACACCGGGAGCGTCATCAGGGAGAGTTCAGAGCACCGGGTGCACTCAGACCATGCTCCCCCCACGTGCACTTTCACACACACTCATGCACGCACGCACCCCCCCCCCCACACACACACACACACACACACACACAGCGCAGGTTGACTTTGTTCTTATGTATTTATCTTCGCTGTCTTTGCTGTTCTCATGTGTGTATTGTTCTGTTGACCTTGTGTATTTGTTTGTTTGTATTCTTACCAGGGCCTCTTCACCAGGTCATCACTGATAATTGGTTCTCAATTGATTTTATCTAGTTAAATAAAGGTCAAATAAAAAATCAAATCAGTTTTTCAACTAGTTTATTCATCTATCAGTCCATTTAATTCATTGTTAAGATCTCATACAGCGTTTCCAAAAGGTGGAGGAAAAAGAATCTTTGTCAGATTAGATCAGGTTGGATGAAATCAATTTAATATAATGAACTGTAATATAACATAATCCTCCTGGTGTCATAGAGCCCATCAGAGCTGTATTTAACCCAACTGAGTGCAGTACTAGTTTAACATAATCTCACATTAGTCCAACAGTACTAAGGGTAACATTCACATTGGCTTTGCTTTGCATCTGACATGATTCAAGTCTTACGATCTCGACACACCAGGTAATGAAGCTGCGTCTACGAGCCCAACGTTGTGTCAACGTTTCTTTTCACAGTGCAGTTCTTCTGAAACGTTACACTGACGTCATGGAAACGTCCCGAACATTGTGTGCCGCTGCGTCTCTCTCAAGTACGCCATCCCTACACTGAGGCTGTGTAGGTTTAAGAAGGTCGGACAGGAGCTCCTGAAAATGCTACCAAAAACGTGGCGGAAATATGAGTGCCACACAACCTTGTGGTAAACCCCAACCTTACAGGAACGTTGAGTGGAGAAATAGCTCTCGTTGGGGGACCACTATCGTATCTTCTGGCCCTTTCCAGTGAAAAATGGTCTTTAAAAAGCTTTCTTTCCATGTGCAATTCAGTGCATTAGAACACAAGTGAACACACTGATGAGTGGATACCAGCCTGCTAGCCTGGACATCCACCACGGTTCTCCCCAGAAAAGCAGCGGAAAGGTCAGAAAGACAACTAGCTACCAAGCAACAGTACATGGAACACACAACACACACACACAACACACACACACAACACACACACACAACACAAACACACACAACACAAACACACAACACAAACACACAACACAAACACAAACACACTCCAGACTCAGTCAAAACTACTTCAACAAGGACAAGGCAGGACATGAGATGGACACATGACAAGACATATATCTGCGTTGACTTGAAGACTTTCTCCAGGAGTCCTGCTCTCTTAATAACATACTGTAGGCCGTCCTGGTCCCCTGCCAGGGTGCCAGCAGAGCCAGCGTGTGCCAGAGGGGGAGGGGCCTCCATCTAAGGGACAAAGATACACGTCGAGCTCGGCAGCCTCTGCATTCCGACGGCCGCCACGTTGGCACCGACGGTCCTGACACACTGTTGCATTCTGGGAGAGGGATGGCTCTTAGAATGCCACTGTGTTTGGACATTTGGAACCAAGTGTGACTGATTCAAAGACATGGATTAGATAAAAGTCTTGCATATTTAAACTCCCATTTAAAACGATGTTTACAGTGGTATAGACTGTATATCTCTCTATATAAAAGTGGCATTCTTTAAAAGAAGACCCAAACTAACATTAACAGCAGTTTCTACAATCAGGTACTTCAAAGAAGGGAAAGAATCCAAAAATATGCTCAGATCAGAAGAGTCAACATGAAGTAAAAATAGTCATTCTCAGGATAGAATAGAATAAGAGGACATTTGTTTAGAAAAGAAAGAAAAGCAAATCGTCCCTTTTTTAGTAACGGTAAGCCAACTGCAAATACTGTGACTCCAGCTGTGACTGTTCACTATTCACTATTCACTAACGCACACATGTGACTGTTCACTAACGCACACATGTGACTGATCACTAACGCACACATGTGACGGACTCATTCATTGCTAGTTTCCCCGGTTGCCCTCTAGTCTCTCAACTTCAAGTAAACTGACTGACTGAGTGCACGTCTAACCAGGAAGTCTAACCAGGAAGTCTAACCAGGAAGTCTAACCCCATATAAGGTCTCCACCCTCCATGGCTTCCGGTTCTACAGGCCCAATCTCAAACCACCCCCTAAGCCCTCGCCCTATCCACTCCCCCTCCGTTTGCGCGTTCACGCCGAGCTTCGCCATGTTAAGGGCCGTCCCAAACCAATTAGCGCGGAGTGCGAGTGGGCTGTCACCCCCTTAAATAGCGAGCCTGCATCGGTGCAAGCTCCCGATAGCAGAAGCAGGAAGTGCACGTGCCAAAGAGATGCTGCAGGAAACCACATATAAATAAAGTTCCATCTTCCTACACTGTCAATTATTGCAGATTATTTTACAGCACTCAAACATTTGTTTTTCTCACACTGATTTCACTGCCTCAAACAAAATCAAAGACAAAAATAGGAGAACATCACTTTATCCCTATATCACTTGACTTGTAGCAAACTCTTAAAAGCCTGTATTCATAGCCGACATAAAATAAATCTAAATAGGCCTAGGTCTACGTCAAATGTAGCCTACATCATATATTCCTTTCCATTAGGCTGCGATATGCAAAATTTTGACCATTTCTCATCATACATGGATTTAATTATAGTGATTTATATTTGTATTATAAATCCTAAACATTTTTCCCATCAATCACCTAAACATGCCATGGTGACGGCCCTGTCCCGGTCGGTTCCGGTGGAGTGGGGAGTCCATCCCACATTTGGCTTTCCATTTATATACCCTCCCCCTCGATTGAGAGTGCCCTCCACAGCTGCGAGTGACACTTCATTTGGAGGGACACTCGGTGGTGGAGTGGGAGTGGGTAGGGGGTGGTTTGGGATTGGGCCTGAGTGTCTAACCAGGAAGTCTAACCAGGAAGTCTAACCAGGAAGTCTAACCAGGGAGTCTAACCAGGTAGTCTAACCAGGAAGTCTAACCAGGAAGTCTAACCAGGAAGTCTAACCAGGAAGTCTAACCCCATATAAGGTCTCCACACTCCATGGCTTCCGGTTCTACAGTGCGAGACCATCAGGGTCTACACTCCACCTCGCGTCCGACACCCTAATTGAAGATCTGTAAATTGCTTCTACTAAATGATTAACGAGCACAGCCCCCTGCTGGAGCTGAGGGCGGGGCCAGCAGCGGGGGGGGGAGGGGCATGCTAACGAGCTCATGCAGCTGACTGACTGACACCACCTCTTCCATGTGGAGGAAAGCACAGAGACAGTTCAGAGATAAAGGCAGACAGTACTTCAATGCATGTGAGAGATTTAGATCAAGAACAATGAAGCCAGTGGTTTAGGATCAGAATATCAAATCCCAACCCAGTAGTGCTTAATCCCGTCACGCTGCACATGAAAGTCCTCTAACAGCAGGAGGAGAAAACGCTGTTGAATCAAATGACAAAGTGCATTTCAAGGCTATTTCTGTTGTGTCAGCTGACTCAAGATCAGCTAGCCCACTTCCTGTTACAAGGACACACTAGAAACCGAAGTAGGGAAATGTGTGTGTGTGTGTGGCATGTGTATGTCTAGTTTGTGAGTTTGCGTATGTGTGCATGTGTGTGCCTACAGTATGTGTGTTTGTGTGTGTGTGTGTGTGTGTGTGTGTGTGGCATGTGTGACATATGTGTCTTTGCATATGTGTGCATGTGTGTGCCTACAGTATGTGTGTTTGTGTGTGTGGCATGTGTGACATGTCTTTGCATATGTGTGTGTGTGTGTGTGTGTGTGTGTGTGTGTGAGAGAGAGAGAGAGAAGGAGGGAGAGAGAAAGGTGCAGTCTGCAATTTGTGATTTCCTGTTAGATTCTTTTGAAAATGTTGAAAGATTTTGAGCAACTGACAAAATCCCTCCTCCAGGCCTCCCTCCCTCCTCCCTCCTCCGAACTGGGGGAAACAAATGACTCTCACTAGACAGGCAGGTTGACAGGCAGGTAAGACATCCAATCATTTCAAGTTGGCAACTCAAAATGATTGGATGCTCCTATCCCGTGACTTCCACAGAATTATTTTTTAGATAGGATAACAAAAAGTGCTTCTGAGCCAAACAGCGTACTGCACCTTTAAGGAGAGAGAGAGAGAGAGAGAGGCTGTGTTCAGAATCGCTCCCTCGTTCCCTCACTCCCTATTCCCTATATAGGGTTCACTATGTAGTGAACTACCTAGGGAATGGTTTAAGGAGTATTCGGACACTACACCGAACGTCACAAAAATGCGTCGGTCATTCGTGTGATGCAGGCGGATGCGCCCTCGTGTAAACAAACAAGTCTAACAGGGAGCATTCACGCTGCAGGTTGAGATGTACTCACTCAGGTGGTATCAGATTTGCTTTTGTGTGTTCATTTTGAATGTTAAATCCCAAATAAAGTGTTGAAATTTAAATTCTAATCATGTGCATGTGTGGTTTTTCTACTTTGGTCCTGTCTGTTAATTGCAAGATGTAACGTTGGCTATAGCCGCGCTACCTAGCTCGCTATGAAGCGCACGATCAAGTAACATGTTTACAAACATTACATGTTTACGATTTAGCTCCGCAAGCTAGAGTTCCTTCAGTTTATACACGAAAGTTGCCGCCGCCATCCTCCGTTCACAGCCCTCTTCGCGAGACAACTCAACTGCATTGCATTGTGGTATACCGGAGAAAATGTAGGGTACATGCACTGTACCCTGGAAATCAAGGTGACTTGTGGGTAATAAATAGTGGACTATATAGGGAACGAAAATTCCGTGGAGAATTCGGACACTGCAAACAAAATGGCTGACGCCCTATATAGTGCACTATATAGTGAATAGGGAGCGATTCCGAACACAGCTAGAGAGTAAAAAAGAGGTCTTGGGAGAGAACAGACAGCAGCTGGTGTTTCTGAGATGTCCTTCCCCGGACCCGTTCCCCGGGTTCCCTGTCAACACGGTTCCGCTGTCCTCCAGCTGAAAGAACCCCGCTACACGCCGGGGTATTATCCCCCCGTTCTAGAACGCTCCGCGGGTTCTAGGACCTCTGGGGGGAGAAAGACCGAGGGGTCCTCGCTATCCAGCCAGACACACTCTCACCTGTGTGGGCTCCTACAAGTTACGCTTGCTTGAGAAAGGGGGAAGCCTAAGACGGTAACACATGAAAGGGGGAAGCCTAAGACGGTAACACGTGAAAGTAACACGTGAACGTCGGCAGCCGACATCAAAACTAATGCAAACATTACGTAATGCCTTGTTGTGTGCATGTGCATTCCAGCCTGAATAGCCTCTATGATATATGGCTCTATGCTAATGTGCAAGGTCATCAAATCAGTCATTAAAAGTCTTTCAAACTGGCCCAAAGTGTATTAAAACAAAAGGTCTGATATCTCCACATGGGAGCCACGGTCAGTGAGCCTTCTTGGCGCTCCGCTCTCTCTCCAGCTGGTCTCTCTCGGGGCCGTGGATGGCGTTGGCGCAGAGGGAGAAGCGGGCGATGACGGCGGCGATGGTGGTCTGGAGCAAGAGCATCACCCCGTAGGTGGAGAGCAGGGTGGGGCCGGGGAGGCGGGGCAGGGGCGTGGCCGGGGGCGTGGCCGGGGGCGTGGCCAGGATGGCCCCCACCTCGCCCTTGATCATGTGCAGCTCGTCCAGGATGGAGAGGAAGGTGCAGCAGTGGAACCACTGGTGGCTGTGGCCCACGATGTCGAAGCAGCCGGGCGCCAGGCGCTCGGGGACCTTGCTGATGTTGAACAGCGCCGACACCACCAGCCACAGGCAGTGGCGGTAGAAGTAGTGCGCCATCGAGGCGGAGGAGGCCGAGGAGGCGGAGCCGGCGGCGTAGGGGGAGGCGGTCAGGAGGCGGTAGAAGATGGGCGTGGAGGAGACGAGGAAGGGCAGGAGGAAGACGAAGGTGCGGATGACGTAGCGGTACGTCCTCCAGTGTTGGCGCGTGTTGCAGCACGCCAGGACGCAGATGACCGCCACCAGACAGGAGCCGGGGATGTAGAGGACGTCGAAGAAGACGCCGAGCCCCGGGGGCGCCCACGCCGGGGATTCTGGGCCGACCTCCGACCCTCGCTGCGTGTCGTTGACCTCCCCGACCCCCGGCCCCAGCAGCCCCGCCCGGGGGTGGATGTAGTAGTAGTACGCCAGCGACGAGCCCACGGTGTAGGCGCTGATGGTGCCGTAGTCCACGAAGAAGCAGACCTCACGCACCACCAGGGACATGGAGTTGAGCAGGTGGGCCAGGCTGCTGGCCGTGAGCAGACACATCACCCCGATGAAGTAGTTCCACAACGGGTAGAAGAAGGCGTGGCCTCCGGGCGGGGCGCCCTCCCAGCCGAACGGCTCCAGGAAGTAGTAGACGAAGACGAACACGGGGAGGAAGTGAGTCCAGAAGTTCCCGGTCTCGTTGGTGGGCCGGAAGGCCGACAGCAGGCAGTCCCGCAGGCGGTAGTTGGGGAAGCGGTACCCCGACAGGATGAAGTTCTCCGTGACGCGGGGCGGGACGTCCGTGTGCCGCAGGAGGGGCAGCGATTGGCCGGAGTGGCCGCAGTTGAGAAACATGATTGGACGAGGAGGAGTATGTCTGTGATTGGTGGGCTTCTGGAAACCTCTGAGAGAATGACTGCTGTTTTTCAGTCTTCTAATGCGTTTATTACACAGTTATTAATGCCTATAAACAATGCCCTCCGACACACGTGTCACTTCCGTGTTGGCTGCTATCGGTCTTGATATTGATCACAGATCATTGACTGAAAAGGTCTGCTGCTCTTTCAGATCTCATGTTCTCGAGTCTGTTCAGAAAACCTTTGCCCTCGGTCACAGCCTCTGGGCCACCGTACTGTGCACGTTTCATAAACTGCGCTCTGGAAAGCACCAGCTGACATTTACGATGGCATATTTCCCCTGAGTCAGCAGAGATGAGTCCACCAGTACTGAGGAACAGGCCGCACGTCAACAGGACATTAAATCAATCTAAAGCTTCAAACGGCAAAGGGCAATTAACCTCCTCTCTCACGAGAGACTTTTTTGTTTTTCCATTCCAGCGTCCAAAAGGTCAAAAATCATCCAGCAAACAACTGGGTTAATATTGCACTTTGTTTTGTAGCCCTGGGGGACCCTTCTGGTGTTGTGCATAGGGGCAATAGATTGTTCCCTTTCATCCATGGATAACGTTGTGTTATAGACTACTTAATCCTTAGTCTCCAGCTTATGATTTTTGTTAATTTGCCACAGAACAGCAGGTAAATTCAGAGGGCCACGCAGAGACACAGCAGCATCTTCAGGTTCGAGGGTCATCGCACCTCGACGGGTTTCTGTCAAACGCGACCTAGAGATCCTTGAGCAGAGATGACTCCGCGGCGTGACGCGCCCGTCCGTGAAAGTAGGTCATGTTGTGGCCATGCCGGGGAGGCACCTCGACCTTTATTCATGCTCTTTAACACCGAATTCACGTCCCAGTTTCATTTAGCAAACTTGCCGTTCGCCTCTCATTGATCCAGGAGCTCAGTCCACCCGGTTAGAAAGAGAGCCGGTGGGAAACTGCTGGGGGGAAAAAAGACGCAAGGTCGCGTCCGACCCGCAGTCCGAATACCGGACACAAGAACCGGCCGTTTTCTGAGCTCTCAGATCCTCCACCCGTCCGTCTACCGGTTGTTCTTGTTGTATCTTAAAAGTCAAATTCGTTCGTCAAACGTGTCCTACCCTCGCGTGCGTCCTGCGCCGGCCGGCTTTTTCCGTTCCCGAGCCGGTGAGCCGGTGCTCCGCGTGCGTCAGCGTGCTCAAGACGGGGAGTAATGAACCCTGGAGGTCAGATGACCACTCGCTTTGTGCACTAGGCTGCTGTGAAACGACTTGGATGCCGGCTTCTCCTTTCTGCTCGTTCCTCAGTCCTCGTCCTTGACGGCGCGGTAACGGTCAGAGCGAGTAAAGCACCCCGAGGGGATGACGGGGTGAGGATGACGGGGTGAGATCCGTGCGTAAGCAGCTTAATCTCGCACACTCAGCCCTTTCCAGGCTCAAACGCACCCGTTATGTTTAAAATGCACCGTGCGTCCGCGTTAGGTAATCCCGGTAACCGGTCTGTGCGGCAGCCCTCCCCTTCCTCCGTCTTAACCCTCGCGCTGCGCGTGCGTGCCAAACTCGGTGCACTTGCCCGGTGACACGCGAGCACCGATCAGCGCGAGAGACGCGTTTCTGCTTATTTGAAGGTTTCCTTCGGTGGAAGTGGTGACGTCGATCACATGAAGCAGCGGTGCGCGCAGGCCCAACTATGCACAAGTGTTTCACAATAATAATCTAATATCGATACATTCTCCTCGGCTCGTGTCTGCACAGGAATGGAGAGAATAGCAGAACAGGAATGGAGAGAATAGCAGAACACCGGTGAGAGAGAGACTTGACCGGTCTTGTCCGGGAGTCACGCGCAGACTGAACTCCTCCTCGGGGCACGCGCGAGCCCTTACACAACCCAGGAACGAGCAGGAGACGCTCTCAGACAAACCGGGTTTAATTAAAATGATACAGTCCTAATCTTGATCAGATGCTCTGATGCAGGCCACCTCCCGTGTGTGTGTGTGTGTGTGTGTGTGTGTGTGTGTGTGTGTGTGTGTGTGTGTGTGTGTGTGTGTGTGTGCGCGGATCA
>NW_028176518.1:0-5723 GCF_949987555.1 Borostomias antarcticus
CTACTATCAATCCAATGTGCTAGCTACTGTCCATCCCAACTATGCTACTATCAATCCAATGTGCTAGCTACTGTCCATCCCAACTATGCTACTATCAATCCAATGTGCTAGCTACTGTCCATCCCAACTATGCTACTATCAATCCAATGTGCTAGCTACTGTCCATCCATCCCAACTATGCTACTATCAAACCAATGTGCTAGCTACTGTCCATCCCAACTATGCTACTATCAAACCAATGTGTTAGCTACTGTCCATCCCAACTATGCTACTATCAATCCAATGTGCTAGCTACTGTCCATCCCAACTATGCTACTATCAATCCAATGTGCTAGCTACTGTCCATCCCAACTATGCTACTATCAATCCAATGTGCTAGCTACTGTCCATCCCAACTATGCTACTATCAATCCAATGTGCTAGCTACTGTCCATCCCAACTATGCTACTATCAATCCAATATGCTAGCTACTGTCCATCCATCCCAACTATGCTACTATCAAACCAATGTGCTAGCTACTGTCCATCCCAACTATGCTACTATCAATCCAATGTGCTAGCTACTGTCCATCCATCCCAACTATGCTACTATCAATCCAATGTGCTAGCTACTGTCCATCCCAACTATGCTACTATCAATCCAATGTGCTAGCTACTGTCCATCCCAACTATGCTACTATCAATCCAATGTGCTAGCTACTGTCCATCCATCCCAACTATGCTACTATCAATCCAATGTGCTAGCTACTGTCCATCCCAACTATGCTACTATCAATCCAATGTGCTAGCTACTGTCCATCCCAACTATGCTACTATCAATCCAATGTGCTAGCTACTGTCCATCCATCCCAACTATGCTACTATCAAACCAATGTGTTAGCTACTGTCCATCCCAACTATGCTACTATCAATCCAATGTGCTAGCTACTGTCCATCCATCCCAACTATGCTACTATCAATCCAATGTGCTAGCTACTGTCCATCCCAACTATGCTACTATCAATCCAATGTGCTAGCTACTGTCCATCCATCCCAACTATGCTACTATCAATCCAATGTGCTAGCTACTGTCCATCCCAACTATGCTACTATCAATCCAATGTGTTAGCTACTGTCCATCCCAACTATGCTACTATCAATCCAATGTGCTAGCTACTGTCCATCCCAACTATGCTACTATCAATCCAATGTGCTAGCTACTGTCCATCCCAACTATGCTACTATCAATCCAATGTGCTAGCTACTGTCCATCCATCCCAACTATGCTACTATCAAACCAATGTGCTAGCTACTGTCCATCCCAACTATGCTACTATCAATCCAATGTGCTAGCTACTGTCCATCCATCCCAACTATGCTACTATCAATCCAATGTGCTAGCTACTGTCCATCCCAACTATGCTACTATCAATCCAATGTGCTAGCTACTGTCCATCCCAACTATGCTACTATCAATCCAATGTGTTAGCTACTGTCCATCCCAACTATGCTACTATCAATCCAATGTGTTAGCTACTGTCCATCCCAACTATGCTACTATCAATCCAATGTGCTAGCTACTGTCCATCCCAACTATGCTACTATCAATCCAATGTGCTAGCTACTGTCCATCCCAACTATGCTACTATCAATCCAATGTGCTAGCTACTGTCCATCCCAACTATGCTACTATCAATCCAATGTGCTAGCTACTGTCCATCCATCCCAACTATGCTACTATCAAACCAATGTGCTAGCTACTGTCCATCCCAACTATGCTACTATCAAACCAATGTGTTAGCTACTGTCCATCCCAACTATGCTACTATCAATCCAATGTGCTAGCTACTGTCCATCCCAACTATGCTACTATCAATCCAATGTGCTAGCTACTGTCCATCCCAACTATGCTACTATCAATCCAATGTGCTAGCTACTGTCCATCCCAACTATGCTACTATCAATCCAATGTGCTAGCTACTGTCCATCCCAACTATGCTACTATCAATCCAATGTGCTAGCTACTGTCCATCCATCCCAACTATGCTACTATCAAACCAATGTGCTAGCTACTGTCCATCCCAACTATGCTACTATCAATCCAATGTGCTAGCTACTGTCCATCCATCCCAACTATGCTACTATCAATCCAATGTGCTAGCTACTGTCCATCCCAACTATGCTACTATCAATCCAATGTGCTAGCTACTGTCCATCCCAACTATGCTACTATCAATCCAATGTGCTAGCTACTGTCCATCCATCCCAACTATGCTACTATCAATCCAATGTGCTAGCTACTGTCCATCCCAACGATGCTACTATCAATCCAATGTGCTAGCTACTGTCCATCCCAACTATGCTACTATCAATCCAATGTGCTAGCTACTGTCCATCCATCCCAACTATGCTACTATCAAACCAATGTGTTAGCTACTGTCCATCCCAACTATGCTACTATCAATCCAATGTGCTAGCTACTGTCCATCCATCCCAACTATGCTACTATCAATCCAATGTGCTAGCTACTGTCCATCCCAACTATGCTACTATCAATCCAATGTGCTAGCTACTGTCCATCCCAACTATGCTACTATCAATCCAATGTGCTAGCTACTGTCCATCCCAACTATGCTACTATCAATCCAATGTGCTAGCTACTGTCCATCCCAACTATGCTACTATCAATCCAATGTGCTAGCTACTGTCCATCCCAACTATGCTACTATCAATCCAATGTGTTAGCTACTGTCCATCCCAACTATGCTACTATCAATCCAATGTGCTAGCTACTGTCCATCCCAACTATGCTACTATCAATCCAATGTGCTAGCTACTGTCCATCCCAACTATGCTACTTTCAATCCAATGTGCTAGCTACTGTCCATCCCAACTATGCTACTATCAATCCAATGTGCTAGCTACTGTCCATCCATCCCAACTATGCTACTATCAATCCAATGTGCTAGCTACTGTCCATCCATCCCAACTATGCTACTATCAATCCAATGTGCTAGCTACTGTCCATCCCAACTATGCTACTATCAATCCAATGTGCTAGCTACTGTCCATCCCAACTATGCTACTATCAATCCAATGTGCTAGCTACTGTCCATCCATCCCAACTATGCTACTATCAAACCAATGTGCTAGCTACTGTCCATCCATCCCAACTATTCTACTATCAAACCAATGTGTTAGCTACTGTCCATCCCAACTATGCTACTATCAATCCAATGTGCTAGCTACTGTCCATCCCAACTATGCTACTATCAATCCAATGTGCTAGCTACTGTCCATCCCAACTATGCAACTATCAATCCAATGTGCTAGCTACTGTCCATCCATCCCAACTATGCTACTATCAAACCAATGTGCTAGCTACTGTCCATCCCAACTATGCTACTATCAATCCAATGTGCTAGCTACTGTCCATCCATCCCAACTATGCTACTATCAATCCAATGTGCTAGCTACTGTCCATCCCAACTATGCTACTATCAATCCAATGTGCTAGCTACTGTCCATCCCAACTATGCTACTATCAATCCAATGTGCTAGCTACTGTCCATCCATCCCAACTATGCTACTATCAATCCAATGTGCTAGCTACTGTCCATCCCAACTATGCTACTATCAATCCAATGTGCTAGCTACTGTCCATCCCAACTATGCTACTATCAATCCAATGTGCTAGCTACTGTCCATCCATCCCAACTATGCTACTATCAAACCAATGTGTTAGCTACTGTCCATCCCAACTATGCTACTATCAATCCAATGTGCTAGCTACTGTCCATCCATCCCAACTATGCTACTATCAATCCAATGTGCTAGCTACTGTCCATCCCAACTATGCTACTATCAATCCAATGTGCTAGCTACTGTCCATCCCAACTATGCTACTATCAATCCAATGTGCTAGCTACTGTCCATCCCAACTATGCAACTATCAATCCAATGTGCTAGCTACTGTCCATCCATCCCAACTATGCTACTATCAAACCAATGTGCTAGCTACTGTCCATCCCAACTATGCTACTATCAATCCAATGTGCTAGCTACTGTCCATCCATCCCAACTATGCTACTATCAATCCAATGTGCTAGCTACTGTCCATCCCAACTATGCTACTATCAATCCAATGTGCTAGCTACTGTCCATCCCAACTATGCTACTATCAATCCAATGTGCTAGCTACTGTCCATCCATCCCAACTATGCTACTATCAATCCAATGTGCTAGCTACTGTCCATCCCAACTATGCTACTATCAATCCAATGTGCTAGCTACTGTCCATCCCAACTATGCTACTATCAATCCAATGTGCTAGCTACTGTCCATCCATCCCAACTATGCTACTATCAAACCAATGTGTTAGCTACTGTCCATCCCAACTATGCTACTATCAATCCAATGTGCTAGCTACTGTCCATCCATCCCAACTATGCTACTATCAATCCAATGTGCTAGCTACTGTCCATCCCAACTATGCTACTATCAATCCAATGTGCTAGCTACTGTCCATCCCAACTATGCTACTATCAATCCAATGTGCTAGCTACTGTCCATCCCAACTATGCTACTATCAATCCAATGTGCTAGCTACTGTCCATCCCAACTATGCTACTATCAATCCAATGTGCTAGCTACTGTCCATCCATCCCAACTATGCTACTATCAAACCAATGTGTTAGCTACTGTCCATCCCAACTATGCTACTATCAATCCAATGTGCTAGCTACTGTCCATCCATCCCAACTATGCTACTATCAATCCAATGTGCTAGCTACTGTCCATCCCAACTATGCTACTATCAATCCAATGTGCTAGCTACTGTCCATCCCAACTATGCTACTATCAATCCAATGTGCTAGCTACTGTCCATCCATCCCAACTATGCTACTATCAATCCAATGTGCTAGCTACTGTCCATCCCAACTATGCTACTATCAATCCAATGTGCTAGCTACTGTCCATCCCAACTATGCTACTATCAATCCAATGTGCTAGCTACTGTCCATCCATCCCAACTATGCTACTATCAATCCAATGTGCTAGCTACTGTCCATCCATCCCAACTATGCTACTATCAATCCAATGTGCTAGCTACTGTCCATCCCAACTATGCTACTATCAATCCAATGTGCTAGCTACTGTCCATCCCAACTATGCTACTATCAATCCAATGTGCTAGCTACTGTCCATCCATCCCAACTATGCTACTATCAATCCAATGTGCTAGCTACTGTCCATCCATCCCAACTATGCTACTATCAATCCAATGTGCTAGCTACTGTCCATCCCAACTATGCTACTATCAATCCAATGTGCTAGCTACTGTCCATCCCAACTATGCTACTATCAATCCAATGTGCTAGCTACTGTCCATCCATCCCAACTATGCTACTATCAATCCAATGTGCTAGCTACTGTCCATCCATCCCAACTATGCTACTATCAATCCAATGTGCTAGCTACTGTCCATCCATCCCAACTATGCTACTATCAATCCAATGTGCTAGCTACTGTCCATCCATCCCAACTATGCTACTATCAATCCAATGTGCTAGCTACTGTCCATCCATCCCAACTATGCTACTATCAATCCAATGTGCTAGCTACTGTCCATCCCAACTATGCTACTATCAATCCAATGTGCTAGCTACTGTCCATCCCAACTATGCTACTATCAATCCAATGTGCTAGCTACTGTCCATCCATCCCAACTATGCTACTATCAAA
>NW_028176517.1:2500-18581 GCF_949987555.1 Borostomias antarcticus
TTGAAGCTGGCAGTTCCCTGCATATGCGATTCCTGCCGGTCAGAGTGCCACACACTGCAGATTTCACTGTGGTGTGTGTGTGGCTGTGTGTGTGTGTGTGTGTGTGTGTGTGTGTGTGTGTGTGTGTGTGTGTGTGTGTATGCGTGTGTGTGTTCATTGACTGAGAATACCAAACTCATGTTTGGTATTTCCATGCCATGCTCTCGATTCCATGATTACATTGATTAACATACGATCGTACATGTGCATATATCACATGGCACGTGTAACAGTTCAGAGCTGTACGGTGAGGCACAGTCCGGAAGTCCTCCCCCTCCTCAGGAGAGGGGGGGGGGCAGTGGGGGATACGTTACGTTGGACCTATGGTAGTCTCACATAGCCAGAACTATATCTACACTTCGTTTACGCTGTGCCAGCGCCGGAGACAGGTCTGGCTGGACATATTACCATTCTGCAATAGGGGGGAAAAAACGCAGTATTTCTTTAAACCAATCACAGTCCGCAAAATAGTCTGGATCGAATCTGATTGGTGCCGAGAGAATCTCTCGGCCGAATCAGATTAATTTGTGTCGCCAGACTCGCCACTGATTGGGCAGTGTGACAACGAATGACGAGGTTTATTGCCAAAACCTACATCCGTTGAGCCAGACTAGACCTATGGTGACCGCGGTGAGCATGCAGCCCTTTGGCACTCTCTGGATTGGCCCAGCGGTGGAGGGATACAGCATCTGTGAAAGGTTAACAGCAAATGTCATCTCTCCAGAAGAGCTGTGAGTGTCTGTCTGACCGTGATCCCCTGGCCTGGTGGCTTCCTGGGAGACCTGCTACTGCTGCTGTTGTAGAGGGAGTCATGGCTCACTATGCTGTTATAGAGAATCATGTTATAGAGGGAGTCATGGCTCACTATACTGTTATAGAGAATCATGTTATAGAGGGAGTCATGGCTCACTATGCTGTTATAGAGAATCATGTTATAGAGGGAGTCATGGCTCACTATGCGGTTATAGAGAGTCATGTTATAGAGGGAGTCATGGCTCACCATGCGGTTATAGAGAATCATGTTATAGAGGGAGTCATGGCTCACTATGCTGTTATAGAGAATCATGTTATAGAGGGAGTCATGGCTCACTATGCGGTTATAGAGAGTCATGTTATAGAGGGAGTCATGGCTCACTATGCTGTTATAGATGCATGTTATAGAGGGAGTCATGGCTCACTATGCTGTTATAGAGTCATGTTATAGAGGGAGTCATGGCTCACTATGCTGTTATAGAGAATCATGTTATAGAGGGAGTCATGGCTCACTATGCTGTTATAGAGAATCATGTAATAGAGGGAGTCATGGCTCACTATGCTGTTATAGAGAATCATGTTATAGAGGGAGTCATGGCTCACTATGCTGTTATAGAGAATCATGTTATAGAGGGAGTCATGGCTCACTATGCTGTTATAGAGTCATGTTATAGAGGGAGTCATGGCTCACTATGCTGTTATAGAGAATCATGTTATAGAGGGAGTCATGGCTCACTATGCTGTTAAAGAGTCATGTTATAGAGGGAGTCATGGCTCACTATGCTGTTATAGAGTCATATGTTATAGAGGGAGTCATGGCTCACCATGGTGTTATAGAGTCATGTTATAGAGGGAGTCATGGCTCACTATGCTGTTATAGAGAATCATGTTATAGAGGGAGTCATGGCTCACTATGCTGTTATAGAGTCATGTTATAGAGGGAGTCATGGCTTACCATGCTGTTATAGAGTGATGTTATAGAGGGAGTCATGGCTCACTATGCTGTTGTAGAGAGTCATGTTATAGAGGGAGTCATGGCTCACTATGCTGTTATAGAGAATCATGTTATAGAGGGAGTCATGGCTCACTATGCTGTTATAGAGAGTCATGTTATAGAGGGAGTCATGGCTCACCATGCTATTGATCTGGAGGGAGATATCTGACATCATCACGTGTGTGTGTGTGTGTGTGTGTGTGTGTGTGTGTGTGTGTGTTTGATTCTGGGGGCCTGACATTTTCCTGCCACGTAGACACAGGCAGGTTTTCTGCAATCTCTTGCCTGTCCTCCTAACCTGGGAGAGCAGGGGGTATTTATTACCTGTAAACCAGGGGGAAAACAGCCCTGGTCACGCTTCAGCTGGCCTCTCTCGCCCATCACTAACGTGTGAAAATATGTATTCAGCACAAACAGTCCAGGCCCCTCCCCGCCCCCCCCCACCCCCCCTCCGGGAGCCTGTCAGTTCTCCATATTTGCTCTCACACACATAAAAGTGCCCATGCAGCTGCCAAACCCTAATTACCGCACGGGGCTCGGCTCCTGTGCTCCTCCCTGGGCTGCCCCCCCACGCCGGCACCCCCTCCTGCTCCCACGACAGCACCTCCTCAAAGGAGACCCCCTCCATGCTCCCCCCTCCTCTCCACTGTCCTCCGCCCTAGAAAACAAAGGAAGCCTTGGCTGTGCTCTGGTTATCGATCACCACTGTCAGCCTTGCATAAATAGCTCTTAATAAATGGCCAGATGCAGGCGGAGTGGAGGCGCTCTCAGCACCGTCAGGGCCACGGCCCCCGAGGTCCCCGGGGCTGCCGAGCTCCGTGGCCTTCCACCGCTCTCTCTCTCTCTCTCTTTCTCTCTCTCTCTCTCCCTCTTTCTCTCTCTCTCCCTCTCCCTCTTTCTCTCTCTCTCTCTCTCTCTCCATCTCTCTCCCTCTCTCTCTTTCCCTCCCTGCACTCCTCTCCTGCTTGTTTTGCATTTCTGCCTTTCTCAGCATAAAGCCAGAGGAGAAATAACACCCCTGAACACACAGAGCACCCCCGTGGGGCTGCACACACACACACACACACACACACACACACACACGCGCCCGCACACGCACAGACACACACGCACACACAGAAAAGCCAACGCACACACGAACACACACAAACACGCCTACACACACACGCGCATATAAAACACACGTATGCACGTGCACGCACACGGAGGCGACCGTGCACGTCTGAGGGGGGGAGTATAAAAAAAAAAGCATTTCAGCCGGTGCCCTGAAGACATTCACGCGTAAATGGGGTCTGTTTTGGTCAAATTTTTAGCAGGTGACAGATGACCGCTGAGTTGGATGACCCTCGGCCCTCTCGTCCAGAACCGGCTCCTCTCTCTCTCAGACGTGATCTCTTCATGGGAATGTGTCTTCGTCAGACCGCCCCCTCCGACCCTCCCCTCCGCCCCCCTCCTCCTCCCTCGCCCCCCCCCCAGCGCCCTCTCCGCTTCAGAAACCCCCGAGTCAGTTAAAAATAACCTCTGCACCACGGCCGCGCTGTAGCCACTGCCCAGCGCTGGTCACCTGCGTCTTCCCACCATTAATCAAGATGGCCGGCGGACCCCACCTCCCTTCTTTCTCTCTGCCTCTCACTCCTCCCTTCCCCCCTCTCTCTCTCTCTCTCTCTCACCTGGCTTCGTGGCTTCTCCTCTGCGTGATGAAACATGGCCGCCTGACACAATCGCACGCCCTAAGTGCTTTCATTTTCTTAACATGGCTTTCTCCTGGCTCCCGCGTCCCCTGGAGCTCCACGCCCCGTCGCTGGGAGCAACCACCTCTGAAATGGGCCCGCGCCGCGTCCCCGGCTCTGGCACCTGACAGCGGGCCGCTGTCATTGGCTGCCACAGAACGCCGCTGCGACGGTCATGCCCAGGCGAGCACTAGCATCGACCGCACGACCTCACACTGTGTAGACAAGCCAGACCTGACCATCACAAATCCACTGGCTGTCACACACACACACATGGACACACACACGGACACAAGCAAGCACACACTCATGCAAGCACACAAACACACACACACGCCGGATGAGACAAGTCCCTTTCCACAGGAGGTTATTCATCCACAGCCGGCGTAAGAAGACGCTCTTTGTGCTTTACTGGAAAAGCCCGCAAGGTTAGAGCGCCCTTCTGACAAGAGGTTGCCTTGAGATGTCAAGCCGGGGGCGCAGCGTAATGGCAATCAAGGCCTCGAGAGCTCGGGAACAACAGCTGGAGAGCGACGGGCTCGGGCGAATCCTAATAAAGACACGGGGTCGAACGGTTAGGATCACTTCACCTGCGCCAGTGAACACCGTAGCCCCCTCCACCCCCCCCAAGGCCATCCGCTCGGCTCTGGCCTTATATAGACCCCGGCTCTCATTCTGTGGGAAAGCTGCTCTCTCTGCCTGCCGCCCGCCGACTGTGTGCAAGCTATTTATAGACAGACGTCGTTATTGACCATAGTTGGAGAAAAAAAAAGATGAAAATCAGCCACCTCGACACCGATGTGGCGAGACAACCGTAGCCCGGACCCGCTCAGACGGAAAACGGCTCCTTAATAAAAAAAAATAAGCGCGCCGTCGGAGCTGTCCGCCCTGCAATAAGCCCTTAGCTGAAGTTGCGTCGTGGGGCGGCGGTCAATTGCGGCGACAAATAGCACGTGTAGCAGTGCGCTCGATATATAGGCTCTGCTAAGGTGAGCTGGAGCCCGATAGCCCGGCCATACTGTGTTTGTCAGAGGGACGGAGAGAGGGAGAGACTAGCCTAGCTTAGCTTAGCTTCTGTTAGCGGGGCCGTCTGAGGGATGGAGAGAGGGAGAGAGACTAGCCTAGCTTAGCTTCTGTTAGCGGGGTTGTCTAAGGGATGGAGAGAGGGAGAGACTAGCCTAGCTTAGCTTCTGTTAGCGGGGCCATCTGAGGGATGGAGAGAGACTAGCCTAGCTTAGCTTCCGTTAGTGGGGCCATCTGAGGGATGGAGAGAGGGAGACGGGAGAGAGACTAGCCTAGTTAGCGGGGCCATCTGAGGGATGGAGCGAGACTAGCCTAGCTTAGCTTCTGTTAGCGGTGCTGTCAGAGGGATGGAGAGAGGGAGTGAGACTAGCCTAGCTTAGCTTCTGTTAGCGGGGCTGCACTTCACCGGCCTGCCTGTCTGTAACCATTCCATGGCAGGGGAGGGCGGAACAGGTTCCACAGCGTGACTAACAGTTCTCTCTGCTAGTGGGGGCCGGAGACTTGACAGACTACATAACAGACCACACAGAACAGACCACACAGGGGCCTCAGAGACTCATTAACGTATACAGAGTGCCGCTAGCAGGAGCGATGCAGGCTACTGTGTCGGACACGGAGAGCTCATCTTCTCGTCTATACCATCTGTCTGTAGACGAGACTACAGCTGAGGAGTCACTCGGCCTCGGAGGGAGAACGCCGTCGGCAGTGAATAATGGGGGCAGCGAGCTGGGGGGTGGGGGCGGAACCTGTCCTCCGAACCTGCTTTCTCCAGGTGCGGCCGTGCGTTCCTGACGCAAGTCGGTGAATCATTCATAGCCGACGAGCGGCTTTAAATACGAATGCATCTCTCCGCTGGCACAAGCGCCTGCGTCACCCACAACAGCACTTCTAAATATAACTCTTTTTCCATGCTCGCCCCCCCCCAGCCCCCCGTCCGGGCATGGAGCAGGGCTGTCCAGGAGGGGGGGAGGGGGGTCAGGGAAACTTTCCACCCCGCCGCAGTTCAGCCAACCCCGGGGCCAGCGCACCAAAATATCACGGCATCATCCGCACGCAGAGGCCTCGCTACGACCTCGCAGCCGGTCGTAAACGCCGAACGGATCCGCAGACCGTGGAACAATAGTTCCACTTTCCAGGAACCAAAAGAACGGCGTATCGGTAGCAACACTCTCACTGCCTCGGTCCATCCAAAGACCTCCCATTAGGTAAAATCATCACGTCGTTTCTCGAGCTGCGACGAGGTTCTGAGGCTTCCTAACTAGGTGAGGCTTCTGAGCCCATTTGAAGAACTAATCACAGCAGGTGCTGCGGGTGTGAGGGAGGGAGATAGTCAGCCAGGGACAAAGGCAGACCCTTATCATCACTGGTTACATTACCGGCTCCACGCTCCCCTGGAGAGGAAGGAGGGTGATGGCAGACCGTCCTTTTTATTTTTTTTTAAACACAATGGTTGCGTCAGGCCCTCCCGAATGGCACTGCGAGTTCTGCTTGGAACCCCCGGCTCAGCCGGATAACGTGGGAGCAGAGCAGTCGCAGGCAGTAGACGCAGACAGAGCTGTCAGTCATCTGTTATTATTTTATTTAATAATCTTCTTCTTTTTTTCTTCTTTTTTTTTTATTCATCTTCCCTGCTTATGTCTGGACAGGTCGTCCCGGCCTGGGGCGAAGGCAGGAAACAAGATCATACGGAGCCCACAACATGTACGACAGATTCTAAAAAGCAATTTAGCATATCTTGGAGGGAGGGAGGAGGATCACAGTAATGATGAGAAATAGCGCTCAGAGGAGGGCTTTAATTTAAGACCCCCCACCCCCACCCCCCTCAACCAATCCCTTCCACCCATCCCATATCCAGCTGCACTGGAGAGTGAACACAGAGATGGGAGAGAGCAGAGACAGAGAGAGAGAGAGAGAGAGGGAGATGAGAGAGAGAGAGAGGTACCGCAAAGGAGATATAAATTGCGTTAAAGAACAAGGCAGAGAGGTATAGAGAGAGGACGTGGGAGGGAGCGAGAGGGGAAGAGATTGAGAGAGAGTGGGAGAGAAAGACAGCGAACGAGAGAGAGAGAGAGAGAGAGAGAGAGAGAGAGATAAAGAGATAAGGAGGGTAGGGACCCCGGGACAGGCGCGCGGGCGTCCACAGATGAGCGTCGGTGTTAATGACACTCGTCCGCGGCCCCGTTCTGGAGGGCCCTCTCCGCCAATCCCTGGCAAGCACCTCGCCACCGCCGCGGCGCCCGGGGTGAAGGCGCTTGGCCCGCTGCACCCGCTAAAGGCCCCGCTCCTTAAAGAACAATTAACCGCGCCGTTTAAAAACATCTTCCTGCCCACACGCTCAATTACCACGGCCCACTCGTGCACCCCCCCCCGCCCCCCGTGTCTCAGAATAGCCCCGGCGTCTGATTGGCTCTCATGACCGCGTTGCGCCGGGCCCTCTCGCTGTTCTCTTGGCGTTTGTGCTGTTTGCCGGCGCTTTAAGAGAAAAGACTTTGCAGCTTCGGGGATCACAGATGAAATGCGTCACTTTCCAGGTTCTAAACGGGTCGAATTGCTCGCTGCTTTTTTTGTCCGTGCCGAGGACAAGGGAAACCGAACACCACGTCCGTCTGTCTCGCAAACACTGTTTAAACAGTCCTAGCAGGGAGACCAGCCAGGGGGGGTCCATCTTGAGAGAGATACTGGTACTGGAACACTTTGTCTTAAGAAATCACCACAGGTCTGAATATTTCTAAGGTTGAGGTGTCTGATGTTGCGCTCTCTGATCATTCCTGTGTGTTCGTTGAGAGTACTATCTCTATGCACACAAATGTTCAAACAGAGGTCATCACAAAACGGTGAAAACACCAGTGAAATATTTACTCAGGCTTTCTCGTCCACACCTACCCTTTCTTGGGTCTCAGTCAATGAGCTTGTAGATAATTTTAATTCTAAAATTACAAATATTATTGATGCCATTGCGCCCACTAAGGTCTCTGGTAAGAAACGATCTCCATGGAGAAACGGCACGCTAGTCAGAATAGAAAAAAGAGTGTTGAAAAGCTGAACGCAGGTGGCGAAAAACATATCTCCATGTTCATTATGACATCTATAAAGAGAGAATTCGCATTTATAATTTGGATCTGAGAAATGCACGGCAATTAAAAAACCATCACCAAAAACAATAATAATGCACATGCTTTGTTTGCCACTGTCGATAGGCTAACAAACCCTCCTTTGTCAGTAGCCTCTGAACTTCTAGTAACCAGGGGCTGCAATGAATTTGCCTCATTCTTCACTGACAAAATTCTGAAAATTAGACAAGCAGTCAGTGCCTCCATATCAGGTACAGGATATATGTTGTCCCGGTGTCCACTTAAAATCAATACCATGACACAATTTTATCCGATCAACCATAAAACCCTGGAGGACATTATACAATATCTGAAATCCTTCTCCTGTTGCCTTGATATTCTGCCAACAGGCTTTTTCAAAAATGTATCGAACTGCATGGCCTCTGATTTACTACGAATTGGAAACACATCTCTTCTTTCAGGGGTGTTCCCACAAACCCTGAAAACTGCAATTGTCAAGCCCCTCATGAAAAAAGAATAATCTAGACACCTCACAAATGAACAATTATAGGCCCATATCAAACATTAAGTAAAATAATTGAAAAAGCAGTTTTTCAACAGCTGAACAACGCCCTGGCACTAAATAATTGTTTTGATGTCTTCCAGTCAGGATTCTGACCACACCACAGCACTGAGACTGCTCTTGTTAAAGGAGTAGTAAAGGGAAAATGCATGTTTAGCCCTGTTTTAAGGTTACTTATGATCATATACAATGGTTCAGATCAAAACGTTGACAAAACTAGCACTTTTGAGAAAGTCTGATAATTGCTCTACCACCGTTTTGGTCATGTGGATGGACATGAAAACATGAAACATGTTAAACTCTCAATTTCAAAGACAAGAAACTCACCAAGGTGTTAGTTGGCATTCTGACATATAATTCGCCATAAAGTAAGATTCTAGTTCATCTGGAAAGGCTTTTTTAAATATTTAGCATAGAACTATTTAGTCGCAGCTCATACGTGTGTAAACTTCCGCAAACTAGGTAGCCTAGCAACATAAACAATAACAATAGCTACCGTTAGTAGTTCCGCTTCCTGAATCCCCTCTGCGGATTGATCTACACATCTACAACACTCGCGTCAATATAAGTCAATGGATTTCATAAAATGATCAATAAAACCCTACAGGATTCATATTTTGCGGCGAATTTGATGTCAGAACACCAACGGACACTAATTACCCTCTCGGTGAGCTTCTTGTCTTTGAAATCGAATTTAACATGTTTTTGAATGATTTTTCAAGGTGCCCACTCACATCCATTGTATGACCAAAACGGTGGTAGAGCAATTATCAGACTTTCTCAAAAGTGCTAGTTTTGTCAACGTTTTGATCTGAACCATTGTATATGATCATAAGTAACCTAAAAACAGGGCTAAACATGCATTGTCCCTTTACTACTCCTTTAAGGTCTTTAATGACATCCATTTAAACACAGACAATGGCAGAATATCAGTCTTAGTATTACTGGATCTCAGCGCTGCATTCGACATGGTTGACCACAACATATTACTAGGCCGACTGAACTGGTTTGAATCCTACTTGAAGGACAGGGATTACTTTGTGTCTGTAGGCAATTACAAATCTGAGTGGACAAAAATGACCTGCAGAGTTTCCCAAGGCTCCATTCTGGGGCCTCTTCTGTTCAACATTTACATGCTCCCACTAGCTCAAATTATGGAAAACAACAAAATATGCTACCATAGTCATGTAGTCATGGACTCAGACCTGCATTTAAACAGTCACTTTAAGACAATTATAAAGTCAGCCTACTATCACTTGAAGAATATATCAAGGATTAAAGGATGTATGTCTCAGCAGGATCTGGAAAAACCTTTCCATGCATTTATCTTCAGTAGACTCGACTACTGTAACGGTGTGTTTACAAGTGGGCTCTAACCGATAATTGTCCTCGTCCGGATCTACTATTAATGTGTTTTTTGTTATCTTCTTCCCTCTATTTTTGTTTTGTTTTTGTTTGCATTTCTTTTTATCATTCCTCTTTACCTTTATTTTCCTCTTGTTATTATTTTTTTATGTACAATGTAAACCTTGCATATTTTAATTATATCTTAAGCTGTAAATTATTGTGTTTGCTTACAAGTAATAGTAGATGGATGCTCTGTTGTCATTTAAGGTTGTCTAATATTTGCTGAAATAGCTTTTTTTAATCAAAATTTTACGTATTGCAATGCTGTAATTTCATACTATGCATTTTGCTTCAAGGAGAATGCCACTCCTCAAGCCTCTGGAGGGTTTTTAGGCAATTCTCCTTCACATGTATTGTAACTATCTTGTGTTTTAAAAATGTTTTCATATGTGTAAATTAACGAAACGAAACAAAATGAAACAAGTCTTTCTAACGATCAGACAGCTGCAGCTGATTCAGAACGCTGCTACTCGAGTTCTCACTAAGACCAAGAAAGTGGATCTCCAGTTCTGAGGTCCTTACACTGGCTTCCTGTCTGTCAAAGAATTGACTTTTTGTCAATTGTCAATTTTGTCACTTGTTTTAAATGTCCTTTTTTGCATTTCGTTTTATATGACCTTTTATGTGCTGCACTTTGTGTTGATGCTTTTAATGTCTCATGTAAAACACTTTGAATTGCCTTGGTGCTGAAATGTGCTTTACAAATAAACTTGCCTTGAGTTGCCTTAAGAAAAAAACATATTTCACCAAGTCACAACAGAGTCTCAGTACTGTATATATTAGGAATGATCTAATCCTCCTCATTCAGAGGATATCCCATAAAACCCACAACACTAGAGGAAGCCATTTCAAGTCAGAAAGGTAAACACAGTGACCTGAAAATAGCTCTTTATCTTTCAGCACTCATTATCATTGGAAAGCCTTCATTGGGAACCCTTGTGTGTGCAATGTAAACACAGCACAGAGAGAGGAAGGAACAGGGAAAGAACACTGAGCTACGTTCCCTATAGAAGCACGAGGAGATCTGACAGCAGGGGGGGGGGGGGGGGGTCTGTATTTGGGTCTGTGTGTTTACATGTGCTCGGAGTCGGACAATGAAGGGCTTTGAAGCCGTGAGATCACACGGAAGCAAACATGTGTCAGAGAGAGTCCAGGGCAGTCCTGGTATTCCGAGGCAGAGCCAGGAGCCGTGTAACAAGCCCTCCAGAGGCATGCCGCCACCACAGTATCACATGAACTTAAGGGCAGCAGAATGACCCACCAGTGGCCTTATGAAACCATGGAACGCCCCCCCACCCCCACCACAAGCACACTTCAGCTCTTTAAAAGGAACGTCAGGCAGGCAAGGTTTCTATATATGCATCCTGAATGCACCGCAATCAACAGCCATCACAGTGATTACACTTGTAGATTATAGGTTCCCAACGCAAAGAACTTGAGAACATGTTTGTTCCCTTCCCACCGCCCGCGGAGCCTGGAGCTGAAATCAGGTGTCTAATTCTGGATGATTGGCGGGCTTCTCTTGACCCCAATCAGCTGTGTGAGCGGGCGGGCATCCTGGGGAGCGGTAACCTGATGCCAGGCCATTAATTGGCTGGTTGTGCTGTGTTTAAAGTCTGTGGAAGTGACCCCGAGCTCTGGTGTCTGAGGCAGCTAGCGGGCTTCCCGGGCAAAAGACACCGCCAGCCAGCCAGCCACACACACACACACACACACACACACACACGCACACACACACACACACACACACGCGCGCGCACAGCCTGCAGAAATAACATGCATTAACCAAGCCAACTTTACTTTATAGAAGAGAAGCGACCTTTTTTTTTTTTCGACAGGGGGCCAAGGGCCTTCATGGGAACTTTCCCTGGCCTGCCGCTGCACCAGGGCTGGACTTAAAAGAGCTTTGCTGAGAGGCAGGGGAGAGTGAGGGTTTGTGGGTAGGGCAGAAAGAGGAACTCTAGACCAGAGGTTCAAATAACAAATTCCCACCCCAGGTGGTGCTCTGCTGCTGTGCTGGCGACCTGCTCTCTCTCTCTCTCTCTCTCTCTCTCTCTCTCCCTCCCTCTCCCTCTCCCTCTATCTCCCTCTCTCTCCCTCCCTCTCTCTCTCTCCCTCTCTCTCTCTCCCTCTCTCTCTCTCTCTCCCTCCCTCCCTCTCCCTCCCTCTCTCTCCCTCCCTCTCTCTCTCTCCCTCTCTCTCCCTGTCCCTCTCTCTCCCTCCCTCTCTCTCTCCCTCTCCCTCTCCCTCTCCCTCTCCCTCCCTCTCTCTCTCCCTCTCTCTCCCTGTCCCTCTCTCTCCCTCCCTCTCTCTCTCTCTGTCCCTCTCTCTCCCTCCCTCTCTCTCTTTCTCTCCCTCTCTCTCCCTCCCTCTCCCTGCTGCATCTGCCATGTACATGGATCACTCTGGGCAGAGCTAATGACACAGAAAGAGTCCATAGCGCAGTGGATAGCAGGTTTAGACAGGAGGCAGAAAGGACCTAATGTGCAAAACAAGAGCAATGAGGGCGTGTGCCTCAACGGAGCCGTGACTAGTCTCTTCTGAATGGTTTAGAGGGCCAACCAGAGCATTTCCCCAGTATCTTATTGCACCGGTGAAATCACGTCCCTGGAGAGGGAGAGAGAGCCACATGCTCCGGGAATACGAGATGTGACCGTGAGTGTGCTGAGTGTATAGAGATATTTCTCAGCCTTCTCACCTCCCCTCTCCTCTCGCTGCCCTCACCTCGCCTCTCCTCATCTCCTCTCCCCTCCTGTCCCCTCCCCTCCCTTCATCCCCCCCCCCCCCCTCCTCCTCCTCCTCGCCGGGGCTCTGTGGCGCACCTCGCTGGCCCGTCGCGGGGAACAGCTGGACATCTGGGCTCGACTAATCAAACCTGATGAATGTGGGCCAGCTTTAATCTTCCCGGCGGGCCCTGATTGAGGCAGAGGCAGCGACGACGCCGGCTTTGAAGTGGCTCACTTCCATTAGCTCCACCCCCCCGCCCCCCAACACCCCCCGCGCTTTCCATCGAACAGAAAAACCCAGCCGACAGACACCCCCGCCCCCCGCTAGAATAAAAACTTTCACAAAGGGATCGATGGGAGGAATAGCGACGGCGAACCGCGCGGTTCCCGCCTCCTGCGGCGGCACGGCCGGAGCCCCCCCCTCGCTCGCACGCCGCTGCCGCCACAGACCTCGAGAGGCGGTCGTGACTTTGATCCGCCGGACGGAAACGACTACGGAGGCTGTAAGGGTCGAACAGAGACGCACTGCCTCCCGCACACACATGAATACACACACACACGGAGCGTTGCGGGTAAACAAGGTGAGCGGCGGCCGTCCCCCTCCCCGTCCCCCTCCCCCCGTCGCCCTTCCACGCCGTGGGGCCCAAGAGGCTCGTGGGCGATGACAGCACGGCGTGACGGCCTCCGCACACGCGACAAGGCGCCTCCTACTAGAGTAGTACTACGGCTAACGTCTTTTAACTCATTTGCATCTACTGTATGCCATTGTGAGTAAAGAACGAGGGAGGGGGAAGGGGGGGGGGGGCGGAGGGCTGCAGGAGACAGCGCTGCGTCGCACAACACTCATCCCAACCCCCACTCATCCCCCTGACCTGATCATTTCAATCCCTTTTGTATTCAAACAATATGAAGAGCGTGTGCCAGACAGGCCAGCTCTGTAAACACAGACACAGAGATGCAATTTTCCCATTACCGGGGAATGAGAGACAGAGAGAGAGGGAGGGGGAGGGGGGGTGCCGGGGAGGTCGAGCGGCGAGGAGAGTGAATGACAAAGGGGCGGGGCCTTCCACAGAGGGCGCCGTTGATATTCCCCCCACATGATTATACTGATATTACCGCTCCGACGACCATCGTCATTCCGGTAGCCACAGGTGGCCGTGCTCGCGCGTGTGTGTCTATGCGTGTCTGAGTGTGTCTTTGCCTGTGTGTGTGTGTGTGTGTGTGTCTGTCTGATAGAGAGAGAGAGATAATGGAGTCAAAGTAAAAAGCTTTGCCTAGGCCCAGCCTGGGAGGTGATGGAGAGCCGTTATTCAGCCTGACATGGGGCGTGACGTCGAGCGCGAGAGAGAGGGCTGCTGGGTAGGATGACAGGGAAGAACACAAAGGGACCTCTGTGTCTGGGCTGGAAGGACACAGGGCTCCGTGTCACCGTGTCATTCACCTGGGACTCCCAACGGGTTCAGCTCTGGGTTCGCCTCCGCACAGGACAATGACCAGAGTCCAGTAACAGGAGCGCAGTGAGCCATGTTCTACCGGCCGGGGACACGCGGAGAGAGAGACAGAGAGAGAGACAGAGGGAGAGACAGAGAGAGAGACAGAGAGAGAGACAGAGGGAGAGACAGAGAGAGACAGAGAGAGAGACAGAGAGAGAGACAGAGAGAGAGACAGAGAGAGAGACAGAGAGAGAGAGAGACAGAGGGAGAGACAGAGAGAGAGACAGAGAGAGAGACAGAGGGAGAGACAGAGAGAGACAGAGAGAGAGACAGGGGGAGAGACAGAGAGAGACAGAGAGAGAGACAGAGAGAGAGACAGAGAGAGAGACAGAGGGAGAGACAGAGAGAGAGACAGAGGGAGAGACAGAGGGAGAGACAGAGACACAGAGAGAGAGACAGAGAGAGAGACAGAGGGAGAGACAGAGAGAGACAGAGAGAGACAGAGAGAGACAGAGAGAGAGAGAGAGAGAGAGAGAGAGAGAGAGAGGTCAGACTGTGGCCCGGCTTTGTCCTTCATCGCTGACGTACGCTCACTCTTCCTCAGACACGCACATCGCTCCGCTCGACCCGAGAGCTCCTCCCGCTTGCCCAGCCCCCCCCCCAAACCCCCCCCCCCCCCCCCACACACGCACTCCTCCACGGCCATCCCGTCTGTTTTCACTTAACGTCGCCGACAATTTCCTGCCCGGTCTGGGGGGGGGGGGGGGGGGGCTCTTCTTCAAAACCCAGCCATAAACCCTTTTAGTACGGTGAGTACAGTGGCAACATTTCTAATATTAATTGAGTTTTTATATGTTACTAGCAAGCGCAGTTTCTCAGCTTCGGAAAGTGTTGGAATTGTTTATATCTTTTAGATTTTTTATTTATTTTTATATATTTAGATTTTTGGGGGATATTTTTCACAATTTTGCCCACGAGACGGTCGTATTGAAAGGGTTAAACCCAGCCGCAGAATTCCGCTCTTCAACGGCTCTGCGTCCCAAAGCGCTGTCGTAAATTACAGCCTAGAGACGTCAGCACAAGAACATTAAAGTCTTGTGTCTACCCCCGCCCCGGCCGCGCGCCTCGCTCTGCATCAGCCGCGCACGTCTTGGACTTCAGGCTACGACCTTTGACTCTCGCTACCCCTTGGTGAGTCATAACATTCTGTCCGCCGTCTTTTTTTGCGTCGTGACTGAGGATATTTCACATTCCTGGATGTTTGTTATGACCGACCCTCTGTAATGAAAAGGCCGGCCTCCTCAGCGCCGTGGCGTCCGGCCACCTCGGGTGAGACCGCCCGCAAAACAAGCAGATAATCACGGGGGATAATTGCAGGTTTGCGCCCGCCGGTAGAAGGGGACTCTCCGGAACGCTCCGGAACCCTCCGCCGCTGCCGGGCTGAATAATGCAGGAAGCCTGCCCCCTGAAACGCTCTCGCACATCTCAAACAGCCATCTCTTTTTTAATAACCGAGTCTGAGACAGAGACTCAGAGGAGGAGGAGAGGAGGGGGGGGGGGGTGTCTGCCCGCGGATGACCCGGAGGGGTGGGGGGGGCGGGTTCTTGTGTGTACACACGGCTCTTTAATATTTCTTTAAAGCTCGCCAGTGTCTCCTCTGGATCTGACCCGGTGGCTCAGGGGGAGGAGTGTTTTGTTCGCGTCTTGTAGAAAGGGGGGGGCCCGGACTGCTCCTGTAACACGGAATCATCCGGTAAGTCCCCCCCCCCGCCCGCGTCCCCCCCGTCCCCCCCCCCTCCTCTCTCCCCCACGCCGGTTCCTGCGCTGAGCAGGGTTGATCCAGCGAGGTCGTCTGCGCCGCTCGCCTCATATCGGAGGGATTTCCAGGGGTCGGGGGGTCGGGCGCGCTGAGGAGGGACTGCCCTGGTTCACTCAGAGAGGCGAGCTCCCTGCAAACCTCACAATCTCAGGCCCAGACATTGGGGAGGGGGGCGTGGGGAGGGGGGGGGGGCGGAGTACAGCTGTCAAGTCAAACCCCCTGACCCCGCCGAATCCTCTGGCCATGTGAAGGGTAGATAGGTAGGCTAACCTCGGATGAGCGATGAGAGCTGCTGGAAAAACAAACGGCATCCAACCCAACATGGCTGTCCTCCCAGTAGACCTGGGCCAGGTCTATCCTCCCAGGGACCCCGACACGGGCTGGTATGTGGGGGGGGCTGGAGGGAGCTGTCGAGGGGGGTGGGGTGGGGGGGTTCTAGCAGCCTCGATCAGCAGGGGGCCGTGGCCCAGCGGGGAGGCAATCAGGAACCCCTGCAGAGAGGAGGGGCTGCAGAGGCCCACAGA
>NW_028176516.1:2500-11481 GCF_949987555.1 Borostomias antarcticus
ACACAAACGCACAGCTTAACACAAACGCACAGCTTAACACAAACACATTCAGTTATGGCACACACACACACACACACACACACACACACACACACAGCGACGGCCGAGAGGAGACTGTGTGACTCACCTCCGTCTGGAGCGCGGGGTGTACGGGGGGGTGGGGTTCTCCAGGGAGCTGCGAACACAAACAATACACATCAATGTGTGTGTGTGTGTGTGTGTGTGTGCGTGCGTGCGTGTGTGTGTGTGAGAACAATATGCATGTCTGTGTGGGTGTGCGACAGTGTGTGCGTCTGTACACAGTATGAATGCATGCCTGCTTAAGTCTGTGTACACACTACACCTGTCTTCGTGTGTGTGCCTGTGTGTGTGTGTCTGTGTGTGTGTGCGTCTGTGTGCGCGCGCACATGTGTGTGTGCGCGCATGTGAGTGTGTGTGTGTGCATGTGTGTGTGTGCGCATGTGTGTGTGTGCATGTGTGTGCGTGTGTGTCCTCACCGCGCGGAGCTGCTGGAGGCAGAGGAGGCGCTGTGATGCAGCGGCCGGAGGCTCCGCCCCTCCCTCTCCTCCCCGCAGTCCTCCATGTCCACGTCGCTACGGGAACGGGGGACCGACTCCGCCCCCGAGGCCACGCCCCTCCGACGCCCCTCCCCCTGCGCCTTCAGAGACTCACTGCGAGCCAGACGCACCGAGACGGTCGGACTGAGAGAGAGAGAGAGAGAGAGATGGAGGGACAGATGGAGGGAGAGAGATGGAGGGAGAGAGAGATGGAGGGAGAGAGAGAGATGGAGGGAGAGAGATGGAGGGAGAGAGAGAGATGGAGGGGGAGAGATGGAGGGAGAGAGAGATGGAGAGAGAGAGAGAGATGGAGAGAGAGAGATGGAGGGAGAGAGATGGAGGGAGAGAGAGATGGAGGGAGAGAGACAGAGAGATGGAGAGAGAGATGGAGGGAGAGAGAGAGATGGAGAGAGAGAGAGGGAGAGAGAGATGGAGGGAGAGAGAGAGATGGAGGGAGAAGAGATGGAGGGAAGGAGGGAGGGAGAGAAGGAGGTGAGAGAGAGAGAGATGGAGAGAGAGGAAGAGAGAGAGAGAGAGAGGAAGAGAGAGAGAGAGAAAGAGAGGGGGAGAGAGAGAGCAGAATTGACGTTGAGAGAGAGAGAGAAAATGTAGGTAGGGGGTAAAAGCCGGAAGGACAAAATCTGTATCATGGACCTGACGCATGCACACACACACACACGCACTCACACGCACACACACACACACGTGCACGCACACACACACACACGCACACACACACGCGCACACACACACACACACACACACCTGTCCATGCCGTCGTCCCCCAGGCTGCTGGTGGAGAGCCTCTGTGGGTCCGCCTCCCCCCCCTCCTCCTCCCCGGGGGTCTCCGTGTGGTTCTCAAACTGCTGGATGATGTTCCTCACACTGCCCGGACGAACTGGACACACACACACACACACACACACGCACGCACGCACGCACGCACACACACACACACACGCACGGTTTAGTTTTAAAAAAATAAGAAGACTGACAGAGTGACAAAGACACGGGGAAAAACAACAACAGGTTAAAGGTACCCAATGTCATTTCTGACCACTAGTATGCGCTCTAGAGCACATTTGAGAAGGTGGTCCCCGAAAAACGCGTACTACATCATCGCGGAGCACATAATAGTGACGTTTCACACATCTTTGTTGTTTTCACAACATTAGCTAAATATCATTTTGTGAAGAAATTACAAGGTAGGGAAGACATTCAAGTGATTCAACATGTTTATTAGACTACAAGGAACCATATAATCGAGGAATTTCGAAAATAAACAAAGAACGGATTGTTTTGATTCACGTTTCGTTGGGTACCTTTAACTCAGACTAAGTGATCAAAGAGGAACAGAAAACGGAGTGATAAAAAGAGAGAGAGAAAAAAAAGGAGGAATGTACCTTCGGAAGGAGACAACGGGACGTGGAACGCTGGGAAATCAAAAGAACAAAAACAACCCAAAACAACAATGAGAACCCAACGAGGCCGACGCAGAAACCAACACTCAAAACAATGAGGATGACGGCGCGGGGACCAAAAAAAAAAAATAGTGTGAAGGAGAACAATGAATATGACGAGTGTGTGTGTGTGTGTGTGTGGGGGGGGGGGGAGAGAGAGAGAGAAAGAGGGAGGGGGGGAGAGGGAGAGGGAGGGAGAGAGAAAATGAGAGAGAAAGAGAGAGGGAGGGAGAGAGAGAGAGAAAGAGAGGGAGAGAAAGAGGGAGGGGGGGAGTGTGTATTTGTACTGGACTGGGAGGTGCATGTGTGTGTGTGTGTGTGTGTGTGTGTGTATTTACTGGACTGGGAGCTGCTCCGGGGCTTGGAGCCGATGTACTTCAGGATGGGGTTCCTCTTCCTGTCCTCTCCATCCTTCTCCTTCCTGGTGCCGCTCAGCTGCGGGTGAAACACATGAGAACCCAGGACTCGACATGAGAACCCAGGACTCGACATGAGAACCCAGGACGCGACATGAGAACCCAGGACACGACATGAGAACCCAGAACACGACATGAGAACCCAGAACACGACATGAGAACCCAGGACGCGACATGAGAACCCAGGACACGACATGAGAACCCAGGACACGACATGAGAACCCAGAACACGACATGAGAACCCAGAACACGACATGAGAACCCAGAACACGACATGAGAACCCAGGACGCGACATGAGAACCCAGGACACGACATGAGAACCCAGGACACGACATGAGAACCCAGAACACGACATGAGAACCCAGAACACGACATGAGAACCCAGGACACAACTGAGACGAGAGAGAGAGAGGCAGAGAGAGAGAGAGAGAGCGAGAGAGAGAGAGAGAGGGAGAGAGAGAGTGAGAGAGGGAGAGTGCGAGAGTGAGAGAGAGTGAGAGAGAGTGTGTGGAGAGACTGTGTGTGTGTGTGTGTGTGTGTGTGTGTGTGTGTGTGTGCTCCCCTACCTTCTTGGTCTTGGGGAAGAAGGCCAGCCACTTGTCCTTCTCGGAGCTGAGGCCGGGGAAAACCCTGGAGTCACGCAGCTTGATGCCTGAGTGACGCAGGTAGAGAAGCACCGCAGACGCCAGGGGAGAGCTAGGGAGAGAGAGACATAGAGAGAGAGAGAGAGAGAGAGGGGGGGGGGGGGAGAGAGAGGGGGGGGGGAGATAGAGAGAGAGAGAGAGGAGGGGGAGAGATAGAGAGAGAGACATAGAGAGAGAGAGAGAGAGAGAGAGAGGGGGGGGAGATAGAGAGAGAGAGAGAGGGGGGAGATAGAGAGAGAGGAGGGGGAGAGATAGAGAGGGAGAGAGAGAGAGGGGGGGGAGATAGAGAGAGAGAGGAGGGGAGAGAGAGAGAGGAGGGGGAGAGAGAGAGAGAGGAGGGGGATAGAGAGAGAGGGGGGGAGAGAGAGAGGGGGTGAGGAGAGAGAGAGAGGGGGTGGGAGGAGGGAGAGAGAGGAGGGGGATAGAGAGAGGGGGTGAGGAGAGAGAGAGAGGGGGTGGGAGGAGGGAGGGAGAAAATGAGAGATAGAGAGGGAGGGGGGAGAGGGAAAGAGAGGGGGGAGAGTAGAGGGAGGAAGGGAGAGGGAGGGAGGGAGGAGAGAGGAAGCGAGATCGAGGAGAGGGAGAAAATAAGAAAGGGGGGGAGAGAGGAGAGGGGAACGTGAGGGGAAGCAGAGCGCACCCCCCCCCCCCCCCCCGGCCCACACCGTCATGTCTCTTACCTCCTGTCCTCTTCGTGCTTCGAGCTGCGACGTAGAAAGAACAACAACAACAACAAAACACACGGTTAGAAGATCCTCTCGCTCCTTCGCCACAAACAACGGCGCGTCCAGTAGAACCGGGTGGAACCGGCTCGAAACACCTGAGCGAGACACGGAAACCGTGCCTGTGTGTGTGTGTGTCGACAGCAGTCATGTGATGTGTGTGTCGGTAAGTGTCATGTGGCTACGAGGCTGCCTGCCCCCGGGCTCTGTGTGTGTGTGTGCGCGCGTGTGTGTGTGTGTGTGTGTGTGCGACGCTGACCTTTAGCACTCTATAGCCCAGGTACAGATGTCAAGTCGCAAAGCGCCATAACACCGTTTTACTATTTTTTTTTTTTTTTTATTGGCCCGGCACAACAGCTGACCCCGTCGGCCCGGCAACCTGTGGTGTGTGACTGGATAAGCGTAACCCCGCCCCCTTTTCTCCGGTAGCCAATCCACTCACAGGATCTCCCAGAGGGCCGTGACCTGCCGCTCCACCACCTGCCTCTCCTTGGCGGGGTCTCCGTCCAGCTGCTGTAGGTCTCCCTCGCCGAACAGAGACCCCAGACCCATCATCTGCTTGTTCCTGGTGAGACGCGTGCACGCGCGCACACACACACACACACACACACACACACACACGCATACACACACACACACACACACACACACACACACACACACACACACACACACACACACACACACACACACACAGCATGTGTTATGTTCCAATGTTCAGTGAAACACAAGTGCATACACGCACAAAACGCACTCAACATACGTATGTATACGTACGTACACACACACACACGCACACACACCTGTAGTCCTGTATCTGGTCCTGGATGTCTGGTAGCACCTGCTGCTGCAGCTCTGACAGGGGCCCTCGGATGTCCTCCTGGGCGTGGAGACGGCTCTCTACAGGGGGACAGAATACAACGCAACACCACAGTTAGACTGGGCGTGGAGACGACTCTCTACAGGGGGACAGAGTACAACGTAACTCCACAGTTAGACTGGGCGTGGAGACGGCTCTCTACAGGGGGACAGAGTACAACGTAACACCACAGTTAGACTGGGTGTGGAGACGGCTCTCTACAGGGGGACAGAGTACAACGTAACACCACATAATAAGACACACACCTGACTGCGCGTGTGCGTTTCGGGCGTAGCTTACCTATATCACTCAGGTACTCCTCTCGTACTCTGATCTTCAAGGGCTGCGAAAACGATACACTGATGAGACTTTGAAGAATAATTCAAACCAATCCAGACTCCCAAGCTAAATCCTACTAAACACATATATATGACAAATATATGACATCATGATATAAAGCTATGAAACAGCTAGGGAGAGGAAGTGGAGGAGGAAGAGGAAGTGGAGGAGGAAGAGGAAGTGGAGGAGGGAGAGGAAGTGGAGGAGGGAGAGGAAGTGGAGGAGGGAGAGGAAGTGGAGGAGGAAGAGGAAGTGGAGGAGGGAGAGGAAGTGGAGGAGGAAGAGGAAGTGGAGGAGGGAGAGGAAGTGGAGGAGGAAGAGGAGGAGGGAGAGGAAGTGGAGGAGGGAGAGGAATTGGAGGAGGAAGAGGAAGTGGAGGAGGGAGAGGAAGTGGAGGAGGGAGAGGAAGTGGAGGAGGAAGAGGAAGTGGAGGAGGGAGAGGAAGTGGAGGAGGGAGAGGAAGTGGAGGAGGGAGAGGAAGTGGAGGAGGAAGAGGAAGTGGAGGAGGGAGAGGAAGTGGAGGAGGAAGAGGAAGTGGAGGAGGAAGAGGAAGTGGAGGAGGAAGAGGAAGTCGGGTGCTTACAGCGTCCGGGTCCAGGAAGTGGGAGCAGATCTGAGGCGCGAGTGCGCGGGCGTCTTTGGGACTGGAACCCAGGTAGGACTCCACGGACAGGTAGAACAGCTGAGGCACGCGCACACGCACACGCACACGCACACACACACACACACCAACAAACGAGTCCGGATAAATAACATAACTAAATAAAGGGACAGGCCGCGACGGTACTCGTGTGTGTGTGTGTGTGTGTGTGTGTGTGTGTGTGTGTGTGGTATCTGTGAGGAGGGAGCCGTCCTGACCAGGGGGTTGGGATCCAGCAGCTGACTGAACACGTATCTCATGAACACCGTCATGTGGGCCGGACGGGTCTTCAGCAGCTCCATGTCCTGAAACGGGCCGTCCATCTGAGGGAGGGAGGGAGAGAGGGAGGGGGAGAGAGAGGGAGGGAGGGAGGGAGAGAGAGAGAGAGAGAGGGAGGGAGGGAGGGAGGGAGAGAGAGAGAGAGGGGGAGGGAGGGAGGGAGAGAGGGGGAGGGAGGGAGGGAGAGAGAGAGAGAGAGAGAGAGAGAGAGGGGAGAGAGGGAGAGAGAATAAATATTATTCAGTACATGAGCAGGTGTGTTGTATAATGTGCAGAGAGGTTGTAGACTGATTGACAGTGGATGATGTGGTTCTATGTAGACTGATTGACGGGTGGATGATGTGGTTCTATGTAGATTGATGGACAGGTGGACGTGGTTCTGGTGTCTGATTGAGGGGTGGGTGTGGTTCTGTGTAGATTGATTGGAGGATGGATGTGGTTCTGTAGTGGGTGGATGTGGTTCTGTGTAGATTGATTGGAGGATGGATGTGGTTCTGTAGTGGGTGGATGTGGTTCTGTGTAGATTGATTGGAGGGTGGATGTGGTTCTGTAGTGGGTGGATGTGGTTCTGTGTAGATTGATTGGAGGGTGGATGTGGTTCTGTGGAGGGTGGATGTGGTTCTGTGGAGGGTGGATGTGGTTCTGTGTAGATTGATTGGAGGGTGGATGTGGTTCTGTAGTGGGTGGATGTGGTTCTGTGTAGATTGATTGGAGGGTGGATGTGGTTCTGTAGTGGGTGGATGTGGTTCTGTGTAGATTGATTGGAGGGTGGATGTGGTTCTGTAGTGGGTGGATGTGGTTCTGTGTAGATTGATTGGAGGGTGGATGTGGTTCTGTAGTGGGTGGATGTGGTTCTGTGTAGATTGATTGGAGGGTGGATGTGGTTCTGTAGTGGGTGGATGTGGTTCTGTGTAGATTGATTGGAGGGTGGATGTGGTTCTGTAGTGGGTGGATGTGGTTCTGTG
The DNA here is from genome assembly GCF_949987555.1 of Borostomias antarcticus. Classification (NCBI taxonomy): domain Eukaryota; kingdom Metazoa; phylum Chordata; class Actinopteri; order Stomiiformes; family Stomiidae; genus Borostomias; species Borostomias antarcticus. The sequence goes on from NW_028176516.1 coordinate 9,383, forward strand.
GAGGGTGGATGTGGTTCTGTGGAGGGTGGATGTGGTTCTGTTCTGATGGCGGGTATGTCTCGCCTCGTTGATTGTGTAGCCGTCGTCTTCCTCCTCCTCTTCCTCGGGGCCGATGATCTGGGCCTTGCCACCCTTCAAAACACACACACACACACACACACACACACACACAATCAGTATAGATAATAGTATAGAGTATTAGAGTATGAGTGAGAGAGAATGAGTGTGTGTGTGTCTCACCGAGTCAGAGGGGGTGTGTGTGTGTGTGTGTGTCTCACCGAGTCAGAGGGGGTGTGTGTGTGTGTGTCTCACCGAGTCAGAGGGGGTGTGTGTGTGTGTGTCTCACCGAGTCAGAGGGGGGGTGTGTGTGTGTGTGTGTGTCTCACCGAGTCAGAGGGGGGGTGTGTGTGTCTCACCGAGTCAGAGGGGGTGTGTGTGTGTGTGTCTCACCGAGTCAGAGGGAGTGTGTGTGTGTGTGTGTGTGTGTGTCTCACCGAGTCAGAGGGGGGGGTGTGTGTGTGTGTCTCACCGAGTCAGAGGGAGTGTGTGTGTGTGTGTCTCACCGAGTCAGAGGGGGGGTGTGTGTGTGTGTGTCTCACCGAGTCAGAGGGAGTGTGTGTGTCAGAGCTCTGTCTCCTGTGCAGGGGGGTCCTGAAGAAGGATGAGGAGGGGGAGGAGGTGGGGACTCTCACAGGCCTGGGGGAGCAAGGAGGGGGGATGGGTGAGAACACACACACGAACACACACACGCGCACACACACACGAACACACACACACACGCGCACACACACGCGCACACACGCGCACACACACGCACGCAATAATCTCTTACCTCAAAGTCTCCTTCACCCGAGTCCACTGACAACCGACCTGTCAAAACAACAATTAGAGCCATTTCCTCCATACAACCCCCCTCCCCACACACACACACCACACACACACACACACACACACACACACACACACACACACACACACACACTCACACTCACACACTCACACACTCACACACTCACACTCACACTCACACACTCACACACACACACACACACTCCAGTACGTACCTTCCCCTGCTATTAGATAGTTGGTCACTGATTCGGAGCGAGTCCCTTCCTTAAGAGAGGATAAGACCATGTCAGACACATTGAGACTCGGTGATTCATGTACTGAATATGAATCTCTGAATATGAATCTGAATATGAATCTGAATATGAATCTGAATATGAATCTCTGAATACGAATCTAAATATGAATCTCTGGATATGAATCTCTGAATATGAATCTCTGAATACGAATCTCTGAATATGAATATGAATCTCTGAATATGAATCTCTGAATATGAATCTCTGAATATGAATATGAATCTCTGAATATGAATCTCTGAATATGAATCTGAATCTCTGAATATGAATCTGAATATGAATCTGAATATGAATCCCCGACAGCACATCTAGCTGCGTTAGTCACCAGATCTTGCTGGATCTTGACCCTGACTTGCTGAGCCCGCCTCTTGGCACTTTCGATTCGCTCCTCCAGCGAGGGGGAGGGGTTCCGCGACAGCTCGTCCATCAGGTCCTAGAGGGGATTGGTCAGAGGTGGGATGTCAGAGGCGCCGATTGGCCGGCGAATAGTTAGCACCTGCCTCATGAGTGAGGCTTGCTGAGAAATATGAATGTGTGTGTGTGTGTGTGTGTGTGTGTGTGTGTGTGTGTGTGTGGTTACCTGGAGCTCAGCCTCTCCCTGTTGCAGCATTTTCCTGAGGATCTGAGAGGCGTGTTTCTGTACCTCAGGGTCCTATGACAGAGAGAGATGGAGAGAGAGAGACAGGGGGAGAGAGAGAGAGAGAGATAGGAAGAGACAGAGAGAGAGAGGGAGAGAGATGGAGAGAGAGAGACAGGGGGAGAGAGAGAGAGAGAGATAGGAAGAGACAGAGAGAGAGAGGGAGAGAGAGAGAGAGAGACAGGGGGAGAGAGAGAGAGAGAGATAGGAAGAGACAGAGAGATGGAGAGAGAGAGAGTTAGAGAGAGAGAGACAGGGGGAGAGAGAGAGATAGGAAGAGACAGAGAGAGAGAGGAAGAGAGAGAGACAGACAGGAAGAG
>NW_028176515.1:0-5000 GCF_949987555.1 Borostomias antarcticus
TCTACAGAGAACAACACACACGGGTCGATGAGACCTGAACACGACTGAACCTCAGGGCTCTGAACACCACCTCAACCGGCTCCCCTCTCCTCCTCTCCCTCCCTCCCTCCCTCCCCTCTCCTCTCCCCTCCCCTCCTCTCCCCTCTCCTCCTCCTCCCCTCCCTCTCCTCTCCTCTCCCCTCCTCTCCTCCTCTCCTCTCCTCTTCCTCTCCCTCCCTCCCTCCCTCCCTCCCTCCCCTCTCTCCTCCTCTCCTCCCCTCCTCTCCTCCCCTCCCCTCCTCCTCTCCCCGCTCCGCTCCTCCTCTCCCCCTCACCCTCTCCTCTCCCCTCCTCCTCCTCTCCCCTCCTCCCTCCTCCTCCTCCCTCCCCCTCCTCCTCTCCCCTCCTCCTCTCCGCTCCTCCTCTCCCCTCCTCCTCTCCTCTCCCTCCTCCCCCCTCTCCTCTCCCTCCCCCTCCTCCCCGCTCCTCCTCTCCCCTCCTCCTCTCCTCTCCCCTCCTCCCCCCTCTCCTCTCCTCCCCCCTCCTCCTCCCCTCCTCTCCTCTCCTCCCTGGCTGGTGTTCTCTCATCCGTGACTCCCTCCCTCTGTTCGCTCCCTCACTCCCGGCCACCATTCCTGCCTCGCTCACAGCTGCGAGGACGTCTCCCGGTGGCTAAAAGCATTGTGGGAAATCCCAACGGTCCGACTCTCAAGAGGGCCCCGGGGCAGCGCCGCGCGCTTTCCCACTGACCACACGCCCGTCCGTCTTAGACACGCCCAACACACACACACACACACAGAAGCCCTAGGCCCTGGGAACACAGACTGGACGACAGCACATGCTGCTTCTTGTCTGGGCCGATCTGAACCACGGACTGACCCGTGAACTCTGAACGTGGGGCGGCGCGAAGCGCACGGGTCTTGGCGGTCCCTCCTCTGTGAGGTCACACCGATGACCCGATGACAGGGGGGAGGGAGGGGGGTTCAAATCAAGCTGGGCCGACGTTAAAAGGGATGACCAAGTAACGACCGACCCCAGACATTAACAACCTTACACCCCGTTTTAGATGGAAGAAACATACCTCATGGTACACACACAGACAAACACACACACACACACACACACACCACAGACAAACATGCACACCACAGACACACCACAGACAAACATACACACACACCCTCCACCTCTTCCCCTGGCTGCTGGGCCCTGAGTGAGCGTTCAGGAGTGAGCGTTGAGGAGAGAACGTTGAGGAGAGAGCGTTGAGGAGAGAGCGTTCAGGAGAGAGAGAGCGTTCGGGAGAGAGCGTTCGGGAGAGAGCGTTGAGGAGAGAGCGTTCGGGAGAGAGCATTCAGGAGAGAGCGTTGAGGAGAGAGCGTTGAGGAGAGAGCGTTGAGGAGAGAGCGTTGAGGAGAGAGCGTTCAGGAGAGAGCGTTGAGGAGAGAGAGAGCGTTGAGGAGAGAGAGAGCGTTGAGGAGAGAGAGAGCGTTGAGGAGAGAGAGAGCGTTCGGGAGAGAGCGTTGAGGAGGAGCGTTTGAGGAGAGAGCGTTCGGGAGAGAGCGTTGAGGAGAGAGCGTTCGGGAGAGAGCGTTCGGGAGAGAGCGTTGAGGAGAGAGCGTTGAGGAGAGAGCGTTCGGGGGAGAGAGCGTTCGGGAGAGGGCGTTCGGGAGAGAGCGTTCGGGAGAGAGCGTTGAGAGAGAGCGTTGAGGAAGAGAGCGTTCAGGAGAGAGCGTTGAGGAGAGAGCGTTGAGGAGAGAGCGTTCGGGAGAGAGCGTTGAGGAGAGAGCGTTGAGGAGAGAGCGTTGAGGAGAGAGCGTTCGGGAGAGAGCGCTCGGGAGAGAGCGTTGAGGAGAGAGCGTTTGAGGAGGAGAGAGCGTTGAGGAGAGAGCGTTCAGGAGAGTGTTCGGGAGAGAGCGTTGAGGAGAGAGCGTTGAGGAGAGAGCGCTCGGGAGAGAGCGTTGAGGAGAGAGCGTTCAGGAGAGAGCGTTGAGGAGAGAGCGTTGAGGAGAGAGCGTTGAGGAGAGAGCGCTCGGGAGAGAGCGTTGAGGAGAGAGCGTTCAGGAGAGAGCGTTGAGGAGATAGCGTTCGGGAGAGAGCGTTCGGGAGAGAGAGAGCGTTGAGGAGAGAGCGTTCGGGAGAAAGCGTTGAGGAGAGAGCGTTCGGGAGAGCGTTGAGGAGAGAGCGTTGAGGAGAGAGCGTTGAGGAGAGAGCGTTGAGGAGAGAGCGTTCGGGAGAGAGCGTTGAGGAGAGAGCGTTCGAGAGAGAGCGTTGAGGAGAGAGCGTTCGGGAGAGAGCGTTCGGGAGAGAGCGTTCGGGAGAGAGCGTTGAGGAGAGAGCGTTCGGGAGAGAGCGTTGAGGAGAGAGCGTTGAGGAGAGAGCGTTGAGGAGAGAGCGTTCGGGAGAGAGCGTTGAGGAGAGAGCGTTGAGGAGAGAGCGTTGAGGAGAGAGCGTTCGGGAGAGAGCGTTGAGGAGAGAGCGTTGAGGAGAGAGCGTTGAGGAGAGAGCGTTGAGGAGAGAGCGTTCGGGAGAGAGCGTTGAGGAGAGAGCGTTGAGGAGTGAGCGTTCAGCCTGTCCCTGGATCACCTCTCTCTCTTCTGTCTTGTCATTCTCATGGCATTTTAAAGGCGCTGGCAGGGACCCGCCCAATTAGGCGAAACATACATGCCTCCGCACAACACACACACACACACACACACACACACACACCTACATCTGGACTGCCTGCCAGTGAAGACTAGTCTGAGTGAACACACACACACGAACACACGCACACACCCGAACACACACACACCCGAACACACACACACCCAAACACACACACACACACCCAAACACACACACACACACCCAAACACACACACACACACACAAACACACACACAAACACACACACACACAAACACACACACACACACACACGCACACGCACACGCACACGCACACAGAGGCAGTTTGCCAAAGGACTGAAGGAATCCGTATGTGGCCTCTGCAGTGGGACTTGTTGTTCTTTTAAAACGGCGGCCATTCTGGAGCCGTGAGGAGCCCTGTGGCGGCATTACCCAGAATCCTTCACCTCTGAGCCTCACACCTGGAGGCGGGGTCTACCCGAGACCACCCGTCACCCACGGCGCCTCAACGTCCGGCCCCCCGACGGCGGACCCCGGGAGAGAGATCAGATCAGAGAGGGAGAGAGATCAGAGGGGGAGAGAGATCAGATCAGAGAGGGAGAGAGATCAGATCAGAGGGGGAGAGAGATCAGATCAGAGAGGGAGAGAGATCAGAGAGGGAGAGAGATCAGAGGGGGAGAGAGATCAGATCAGAGAGGGAGAGAGATCAGATCAGAGGGGGAGAGAGATCAGATCAGAGGGGGAGAGAGATCAGATCAGAGAGGGAGAGAGATCAGAGAGGGAGAGAGAGATCAGATCAGAGAGGGAGAGAGATCAGATCAGAGAGGGAGAGATCAGATCAGAGGGGGAGAGAGATCAGATCAGAGGGGGAGAGAGATCAGATCAGAGAGGGAGAGAGATCAGATCAGAGGGGGAGAGAGATCAGATCAGAGGGGGAGAGAGATCAGATCAGAGAGGGAGAGAGATCAGATCAGAGAGGGAGAGAGAGATCAGATCAGAGAGGGAGAGAGAGATCAGATCAGAGAGGGGGAGAGAGATCAGATCAGAGAGGGAGAGAGATCAGATCAGAGAGGGAGAGAGAGATCAGATCAGAGAGGGAGAGAGATCAGATCAGAGAGGGAGAGAGAGATCAGATCAGAGGGAGAGAGATCAGATCAGAGGGAGAGAGATCAGATCAGAGAGGGAGAGAGATCAGATCAGAGAGGGAGAGAGATCAGATCAGAGAGGGAGAGAGATCAGATCAGAGGGAGAGAGATCAGATCAGAGAGGGAGAGAGAGATCAGATCAGAGAGGGAGAGAGAGATCAGATCAGAGAGGGAGAGAGAGATCAGATCAGAGAGGGAGAGAGATCAGATCAGAGGGAGAGAGATCAGATCAGAGAGGGAGAGAGAGATCAGATCAGAGAGGGAGAGAGATCAGATCAGAGGGGGAGAGAGATCAGATCAGAGAGGGAGAGAGATCAGATCAGAGGGGGAGAGAGATCAGATCAGAGGGGGAGAGAGAGATCAGATCAGAGGGGGAGAGACGCGCCCTTAATTGGGTTTAAGTCGTTTAAATCCGGTAAATTATTCACCGCTTCCATCCTCCTCCACTCACGCCACTGGTATACACACAAGCGCACACACACACACACACACACACACACACACACACACACGCACACACGCACACACGCACGCACACGCACGCACACGCACACACACACACGCAGGCAGGCCTGGAACGAACTGCGCTAACGAGCTGTGCTAACGAGCTGTGCTAACGAGCTGTGCTAACAAGATGGCACTGGCGCTTCCGCACGGCGGTCAGGACTATCAGCAGACCGCAGCCCCCGACGACCAGCGGTCAAGAGTCTGGCTTCTAATCCATACTGAGCCTTCATCTAGGGACTAGCCTGGGACTAGCCTGGGACTGGCCTGGGACTGGCCTGGGACTAGCCTGGGACTGGTCTGGGACTGGTCTGGGACTAGCCTGGGACTAGCCTGGGACTAGGACTAGAATGGGACTGGCCTGGGACTAGCCTGGGACTAGCCTGGGACTAGGACTAGAATGGGACTGGCCTGGGACTAGCCTGGGACTGGCCTGGGACTAGCCTGGGACTGGCCTGGGACTAGCCTGGGACTAGGACTAGAATGGGACTAGCCTGGGACTGGCCTGGGACTAGGACTAGAATGGGACTAGCCTGGGACTGGCCTGGGACTCGGACTAGAATGGGACTAGCCTGGGACTGGCCTGGGACTAGGACTAGAATGGGACTAGCCTGGGACTGGCCTGGGACTCGGACTAGAATGGGACTAGAATGGGACTGGCGTGGGGAGGAGTGACGAGGCCTGGGTGGTGGTGGTGGTGACCTGGGTGGCCGGGGGTCCGAGCTGGGCACAGCCAAGGGGGTCT
>NW_028176515.1:7500-16567 GCF_949987555.1 Borostomias antarcticus
ACGCACTGCCATAGCCACAAACACACACACAGACCAGAGGAACGGTCCGAGCACGCACGCGCACACACACACGCACGCACACACACACACACGCACACACACACACACACACGCACAGAGGCCTGCCAGAACAATGCAGACCAGAGCCCTTTCCCAGAGGCCTGTTCCATAGGCACACGCACGCACGCACGCACACACACACACACACACACACACACACACACACACAGGTCTCATATTACAGAGGGGTCAGGCAGCCCACAGCAGCCCAGGGCCTCCCCCACAAGGCCTAGCAGGGCTGAGGGGTGGACTGGTCCCCAGAACCGGCCCGGGCCCCCAAACCCCCGGGGCCTCGGCCTCGCCCACGCAATCAACCACTCAGACCGGGCCGTCAAACCACGCACTGTTAATCAGTCAATTAATTGACTAATTAATTAATTAATCAATTAGTCAGCGATTTCCCTTCCTCTCTAGGGATCTCGTGTCGTTCCTAGAACACACAAGTCGACCACCCGACGGTAACCAGACAACGCCGGGTACGTAGGGCCCCTGGAGGAGGAGGAGGAGGAGGAGGAGGAGGAGGAGGAGGAGGAGGAGGAGCAGTGTGGCCTGAACCCTCGTCCTCACAGGCCTTAACCCTGGTCCTCACAGACCTGAACCCTCGTCCTCACAGGCCTGAACCCTCGTCCTCACAGGCCTGAACCCTCGTCCTCACAGGCAGATACAACGCGGGTCTTGGATCGTCCGGTTGTCCTGGTGAAAAACTAGCACGTGTTCTATATTCTGATCCGTCTTAAAATAGCCGGAGTGGACCCTGGGAAAAGGCCTGGAATGCTTGAGAGGGGAGGACGATACGCGAGAGACAGAGGCAGGCAGAGAGAGAGACAGAGGCAGGCAGAGAGAGAGACAGAGAGACAGGCTGTGGTCTTCCCTGTCTGTCTCACACCCACACAGACGTGCGTCCTGGTTCAACCCCCCCCCCCGGGGACTCGGGAAGAGCTCTGTGAAGAACCCCCCCTCTACCACTCTGAACCAGAACCAGGTTTTATTGCCAGGTAGTTTTTACACATACTAGAAGTTTGTTCTGGAAACGAATGTGTCCCCTCCGAACACAGGGAACCGAGCCGCGTCTGCATGTGTCATTGTGTGTGTGTGTGTGGGGGGGGGGGGGGGTCTGATTGTAACAGAAGTGTGTTTTTGGGTTAATGCTGGTACTTATCCTTGCGTGTATGTGCTCGTGCTGTGTGTGCATGTGTGTGCACAGTGTGTGTGTGTGTGTGTGTGTGTGTGTGTGTGTGTGTGTGTGTGTGTGGCAAAGCCAGGAAGCGAGAGAGATGGAGTGAGAGAGAGAGTGAGCTGGAGAGTGGTGGATAGAGAGAGAAAGTGAAAGAGGGAGGGAGGGAGGGAGAGACATGGAGGGAGAGACAGAGACAGAGACGGGGGGGGGGGGGGTTACCTCAGAAGGCCCCCTGCCCTCTCAGCAGGGCCTCATATGGAACAGCCCCTCCCTCGGGAGCCCAGGGCCGCGGCGTCTGCTGTCCAGCTCCTCCCGCAGGCGCGGAGACAGGGCCGCACACTAGTCCAAATCCACCTCACCACAACACCCTACTGCACCTCGCACACACAACCTGGAACGGAGAGAACAGACAAGTTCCTATGGTGATGGACCAGCGAGGAGGAGGAGGAGGAGAGGGTCGGTCGGGTCAACACTCACTCTGGTGAGACATCGGGGACATATTGTTTTGTTTTTCATACTCTGTTTAAATCCGATAAAGAGACGTCTATTCCCGTAGCCTACATGTGAGGAATGTCTAGGAGCTGGAGGGGGATTCACTACCTGTTGAACTGCAGAGCTTAGCTCACAGTTTAGTCGACTATAGATTCCAGATCCATCGGGCCTACATCGTTTTAAGTTCTTGGCCCGGTTCGTATTTTCCAAAAATGCTATCTTCCTTCCTTCCTTCCTCACAAAATCCCTGATCTGACACGACTGGACCGCTGACAGCTGTGTGGAGACGCAAAAGCGCTCTCCTCTCCAATCATCTCAGATCTGAGGCAGAGAGGAAGGAAGCATTTTGGGGAATTCAAACAGGGCCTGAAGTCTTCTTTTAAATACTGATCAATAGACTTGGCTAAAGAGGTGAAGACGGGTTATGTAGCCTGCTGCTTCAAGAAACAACACATCTATGCTTGGTTAAACACAAGAGCTCCATACGATACTGATAGTCAAGTTTTTCTTGCATTTTTGTCATTAAAAACACCACTTCAGAATATCAATGAAGAAAAAAATATGGCATTCTTGTGAATCAAAGCGTGAAGCCCCTCAAAGCATAACTGTGATGCTTTTGTCCCGAAAACTAACTTAAATGACTGATTATTTTGACTCTCTCAAGTCTAGGCTACAGGACTATAATAATGTAATCCAAAGTGTGGGTATAACGTTACAAAGGGCAGCTTCACCCAAAAACAACCAACCTTTTAGTCTCACAAACATTGCATCTGCAATACAATGATCTTTTTATCTGCCTCGGTTTGCGAATTATAGGAGGTTCCAACGCAGAAACACCCAGAAAAACGACCCTCCGTCCCCATATCTACCTATCGAGACGATCAAACATTTACAAACGCAATGAAGCTAAAACCACCCAAACAACCCGGGATTCATCCCCCCTGAAATCTCAGCGCCTCTCTTCTGCTCAGGGTCTCACTTGGCGGCCCAACTATTCCGCTTCAAAAACTCCAGGAACTTTTTTTTTTTTTTCCTCCCTAAAAAGAAGTTGTTCCTGTTTCTCCAGGGCTGGGGGAAGGGAAGGACTCCAGCAGCACAAACGCGTCCATGGAGCCCCACAGCCAGCCCAGCGCAAACAAAGTCCTACCCAGGAGGGAGGCACTAGCGGCGGGGGCGCCTCGGCACGACGACGCTGTGGCCCCCGGTGGCGGAGGCACACAAACAACCGTTAATGAGACACATTTGACGGCTTTGTCTAATAAAAAGCAGGCCCCTCCCACGGACGCGTTACAGTTTCAAGTTGAAGAACTGGCTACTGTGGCTAACAATGTAGCAATTACCCAATCCGCTTTCGGTAGGGCTGGCTATAGGTGATAGCCTTGCCTAACACAATTCACTAGGCCTTTACGGTCTTACTGCACGTTTAAAAATCATACTACATTTGTTTCTATGCATATATACATTACCGAAAGGCAGATTATGTTGAAGAATGTGGAACATGCACGCTACATCGTAGCGCTATTTTCATTTTCACGAAGCACGGAGGACTCGGCTATAATAGGGACGAAAAAACACAATATTCCTCCGCGCCGACTATGCACTCCAGAGACCGCTGTGAATAGTCATCCACCGAGAAAACGGGTTAAAAAAAATAAATGTAAAAAAAAAAAATCACCATTGTTGTGAAGAAAAAGCGTTCGCCGTCCGTCTGCCAGGACTGGGGCACGGATGGGTTTGAGTGAGGCCAGCCTTCGGGGACAGAAGAACGGCCGCCGGAGGGATGTGTTCCCGGGGAGGAGGACCCGCGTGTGCCCCAGCCAGGAGATGCGCGGCGACGGGCGACACTTTCACTGAAAAACTCACCTGCAAATGTCGCCTCAAAAGAGCCGTTCCGCCGCGTAGACAAAAGCTCTTATCGCGAAGGGGATCCAAATCACAACATTATCCGGCCCGACGTTATAAAATAGAAATATGTCTCCCCCCTTCGTCTGAGCTTCCAGTGGTCCTACTCCATTTCATCCAGTCAAGATTTCCTGTCATCCCCCCCACCCGTTCCAGCGTGTTGGTTTAGCCCGAATTCTAAGTAGCAATTCTAGGTCAGGTCTGTGTGCCAGTGAGAATGTTACTGCCGGACAGAGCGAGGGAGCACAACACTGCCTTCCCAATACACTGTAAACACGGCCAAGTTGGCTATTAGCAACTAATGATTAAATCCAACTGCTTTGACATCTGTAAACAGTATAATCATGGACTATGTATTGCAGTGGAGTTATTATCTAGACTTAGCAGGTTTATTCCACGTTGGCCTTGACCATGCAAACTCTTTCCCTATGTGTGTGTGTGTGTGCCCCCCTCTCTCTCTCTCTCTCTCTCTCTCACACACACACACACATTGTAGCAGCAGAGGCAAAGTCTCTTGAACTTGATAGGGATGCAAAAGAGAGAGTGATAAAAGAAAGACACACTTATGGAAGATACACACATACATACACACGCCACATACATGCACACATACACACACACACACACACCACTTACACATACATACACACTCATGGAAGATACACACACACGTGAGCACACACATATACATTTACATACACACACACTTAACAATTCACTATCATACAAATCAGTCAATCCTCAGTTCTCATAGTATCACATTTGGATTAGATGTGAAATATATATTGATTTAGGCAAGGCAAGTTTATTTATATAGCACATCTCAGCCACAGGGCAATTCAAGGTGCTTTACATGAGACATTAAACAGATTAAAACAAAATGCAAGACATTATAGACTATAGATAGATTCAATTATAGATTTAACCACACACACACAATATAGGATTATAAGCGTTTAAATATTGATATATTGCTGATAAATCAAGAGGGATCCGTCAAAGAGGACCTCTGTGAAAACCGCCTCTTTGTAGCCTGCTGTTCTGACTTAAGAGGTGGCTATACTCTGACTTAAGAGGTGGCTATACTCTGACTAAAGAAGTGGGTATACTCTGACTTAAGAGGTGGCTATACTCTGACTAAAGAAGTGGCTATACTCTGACTAAAGAAGTGGGTATACTCTGACTTAAGAAGTGGGTATACTCTGACTTAAGAGGTGGCTATACTCTGACTAAAGAAGTGGCTATACTCTGACTAAAGAAGAGGGTATACTCTGACTAAAGAAGTGAGTATACTCTGACTAAAGAAGTGGCTATACTCTGACTTAAGAAGTGGGTATACTCTGACTTAAGAGGTGGCTATACTCTGACTAAAGAAGTGAGTATACTCTGACTAAAGAAGTGGGTATATTCTGACTAAAGAAGTGGGTATACTCTGACTAAAGAAGAGGGTATACTCTGACTAAAGAAGTGGCTATACTCTGACTAAAGAAGTGGGTATACTCTGACTAAAGAAGTGAGTATACTCTGACTAAAGAAGTGGGTATACTCTGATTAAAGAAGAGGGTATACTCTGACTAAAGAAGTGGCTATACTCTGACTAAAGAAGTGGGTATACTCTGACTAAAGAAGTGAGTATACTCTGACTAAAGAAGTGAGTATACTCTGACTAAAGAACTGAGTATACTCTGACTAAAGAAGTGAGTATACTCAGACTAAAGAAGTGAGTATACTCTGACTAAAGAAGTGGGTATACTCTGACTAAAGATGTGGGTATACTCTGACTAAAGAAGTGGGTATACTCTGACTAAAGAAGTGGCTATACTCTGACTAAAGAAGTGGGTATACTCTGACTTAAGAAGTGGCTATACTCTGACTTAAGAGGTGGGTATACTCTGACTAAAGAAGTGGGTATACTCTGACATAAGAAGTGGCTATACTCTGACTAAAGAAGTGAGCATATTTTGACTAAAGAAGTGGGAATACTGTGGGTCCATGGATAAAGAAGTGGGTCTACTGTGTGTCCATGGATAAAGAAGTGGGTCTACTGTGGGTCCATGGATAAAGAAGTGGGTCTACTGTGGGTCCATGGATAAAGAAGTGGGTCTACTGTGGGTCCATGGATGAAGAAGTGGGTCTACTGTGGGTCCATGGATAAAGAAGTGGGTCTACTCCGTATACACACCTCGGTAGACTCCCCACTACACCAACGTCTACAGAGATTTCTAAAATTCTGTGCAGTGTCGCCTCCAGTTTTAGTCAACGTACATGCATGAAGCTATAAGATTCTCTCAGCAACACAGAGGGCTCTTCCACGGCCTTATTTTGGAGTGTGTACCCGAACCGCTCCAAGCAGGCTCCGGGCGTCGGACACACGCACTCAATTTACCCTCAAGCATAAGTTACATATTGTCACTTTAAATATTAAAGAGGACCACTCATAGGCTGGTAGTACAGTTAATGGCTTAGGTCCTCTGAGACACTTACCACCAGTGTGCGTGTGTGTGTGTGTGTGTTTGTGTGTGTGTGTGTGTGTGTGTGTGTGTGTGTGTGTGTGTGTGTGTGTGTGTGTGTGTGTGTGTGTGTGTGTGTGTGTGTGTGTGTGTGCTCTATACGAGCCTCTAGCAGGGAATATTACTGTATAACACTCCACTAAATCAGCACTGACCTTATCAGAAACATAGCAGTCCTCTCTGGGTGCGTATGTGTGAGTATGTGTGAGTATGTGTGTGTGTGTGTGTTTGTGTGTGCGTGCGTGCGTGTGTGTGTGTGTGTCTGTGTGTGTCTGTTCGGGCCATGGATGTATTTGTGAAAGTATAATATAGTTTGGAGTCAATTACATTTCAATGCATTCAATTTAGCTGGAAGTGAGTTAAAGGGGAACGCCGCTGTCATAGCAAGTTTAGCTCAAATGTCACTTTGTCCTCAATGAAACCGATCGGTACACACCAACATTTAACTGATCCATACACACCAACATTTGACCGATCCATACACACCAACATTTAACCGATCCGTGCACACCAACATTTAACCGATCCGTACACACCAACATTTAACTGATCCATACACACCAACATTTGACCGATCCATACACACCAACATTTAACCGATCCGTGCAGTAGTAAGCTAGCTCCTTTTTATGTGCGTGCACCTCCTTTATAATGAAGGTCTATGGGCCTCTGCTAAAAACTATGATAAACATGCATTTTCAAGGCAGGAAGCGCCAGGAAGCCCCTTGCCGGTCTCAGTAGAATGTTGTCTTGTGAAATGAATCTCCATCCCCATTTGTTGATGTGTTAGGCGTGGCTAGGAGGATGTAAACAATCATCTAGCTTTATCGCGCACGCGGAAGTTTACAGTGTGAAAGGTATGGTGTAGTTTACAGTGTGAAAGGTATGGTGTGTACGGATCGGTTAAATGTTGGTGTGTACGGATCGGTTAAATGTTGGTGTACGGATCGGTTAAATGTTGGTGTGTACGGATCGGTTAAATGTTGGTGTGTACCGATCGGTTAAATGTTGGTGTACGGATCGGTTAAATGTTGGTGTGTACCGATCGGTTAAATGTTGGTGTACGGATCGGTTAAATGTTGGTGTGTACCGATCGGTTAAATGTTGGTGTGTACGGATGGGTTAAATGTTGGTGTGTATGGATCAGTTAAATGTTGGTGTGTATGGATCAGTTAAATGTTGGTGTGTACGGATCGGTTAAATGTTGGTGTGTACGGATCGGTTAAATGTTGGTGTGCACGGATTGGTTAAATGTTGGTGTGTACGGATCGGTTAAATGTTGGTGTGTACGGATCGGTTAAATGTTGGTGTGTACCGATCGGTTAAATGTTGGTGTGTACCGATCGGTTAAATGTTGGTGTGTACCGATCGGTTAAATGTTGGTGTGTATGGATCGGTTAAATGTTGGTGTGTACCGATCGGTTAAATGTTGGTGTGTACCGATCGGTTAAATGTTGGTGTGTACCGATCGGTTAAATGTTGGTGTGTACCGATCGGTTAAATGTTGGTGTGTACGGATCGGTTAAATGTTGGTGTGTACGGATCGGTTAAATGTTGGTGTGTATGGATCGGTTAAATGTTGGTGTGTACGGATCGGTTAAATGTTGGTGTGTACGGATCGGTTAAATGTTGGTGTGTATGGATCGGTTAAATGTTGGTGTGTATGGATCGGTTAAATGTTGGTGTGTATGGATCAGTTAAATGTTGGTGTGTATGGATCAGTTAAATGTTGGTGTGTACGGATCGGTTTCATTGAGGACAAAGCGACATTTGAGCAAAACTTGCTATGACAGCGGCGTTCCCCTTTAAATTAAAATGGTGCACATTTTGATGCAAAACCAATATCATCAGTCTCATTTTAAGTCTCATCCATCTATCTATCTATCTATCTATCTATCTATCTATCGATCTACAGTATCTATCTATCTATCTGTCTGTCTATCTATCTATCTATCTATCTATCTATCTATCTGTCTATCTATCTATCTATCTATCTATCTATCTACTGTATCTATCTGTCTGTCTATCTATCTATCTATCTATCTCTCTGTCTGTCTGTCTATATCTATCTATCTATCTATCTATCTATCTACTGTATCTATCTGTCTGTCTATCTATCTATCTATCTACAGTATACAGTATACAGTATACAGTATCTATCTATCTATCTATCTATCTATCTATCTCTCTCTCTCTCTCTCTCTCTCTCTCTCTCTCTATCTAATAGTCATGCAGACAGATGGAGGACAGGCAGAGAGGCCTGCATACCTGTGACTTCTGACAGAGCAGCCATGGTTCCGCTGGTTCCACTGGACATGTTTGTGCATGCAAGCGCAGATCAGAGACAGACCACAAAGCTGTGTGCATAAAACTGTGTGTGCGTGTGTGTCTGTGCGTGTGTGTGTGTGTGTGTGGGTGTGTGCGTGTGTGTGATAGGCCCACAGTGTAGTAACAGTAGGCTGGCAGTATTCCCAGACTGGGAAGTATTAGACATGCACACTAGCAGAGCGTTCCAGGTCGGCGTTCCGACTCTCCAGCCTGCGACACTTTGGCACGGCCGGCCGGGAGAAACAGGAAAACAAGGAGCAGATCCAACGAGGGCCTGATCCCAAACCTGCATCTGAGAGGGCCTGATCCCAAACCTGCATCTGAGAGGGCCTGATCCCAAACCTGCATCTGAGAGGGCCTGATCCCAAACCTGCATCTGAGAGGGCCTGATCCCAAACCTCCATCTGTGAGGGCCTGATCCCAAACCTGCATCTGAGAGGGCCTGATCCCAAACCTGCATCTGAGAGGGCCTGATCCCAAACCTGCATCTGAGAGGGCCTGATCCCAAACCTGCATCTGAGAGGGCCTGATCCCAAACTGCATCTGAGAGGGCCTGATCCCAAACCTGCATCTGAGAGGGCCTGATCCCAAACCTGCA
>NW_028176514.1:0-13063 GCF_949987555.1 Borostomias antarcticus
TCCTCCCTCCCCCTCTATCTCCTCCCTCCCTCTCCTCTATCTCCTCCTCCCTCCCTCTCCTCTAACTCCTCCTCCCTCTCTCCTCTATCTCATCCTCCTCCCTCCCTCTCCTCCCTCCCCGTCCTCTCTCTCCTCCTCCCTCCCCCTCCTCTATCTCCTCCTCCCTCTCTCTCCTTCTCCCTCCTCTATCTACTCCTCCCTCCCCTATCTCCTCCTCCCTCCCTCCCCCTCCTCGATCTCCACCTCTCTCCCTCTCCTCTATCTCCTCCTCCCTCCCTCTCCTCTATCTCCTCCTCCTCTATCTCCTCCCTCTCCTCTATCTCCTCCTCTATCTGCTCCTCCCTCCCTCTCCTCTATCTCCTCCCTCCCTCTCCTCTATCTCCTCCTCCCTCCCCCTCCTCTATCTCCTCCCTCCCTCTCCTCTATCTCCTCCCTCCCTCTCCTCTATCTCCTCCTCCCTCCCTCTCCTCCCTCCCCGTCCTCCCTCTCCTCCCTCCCCGTCCTCTCTCTCCTCCTCCTCCCTCCTCTATCTACTCCTCCCTCCCCTATCTCCTCCTCCCTCCCTCCCCGTCCTCTCTCTCCTCCTCCCTCCCCCTCCTCTATCTCCTCCTCCCTCTCTCTCCTTCTCCCTCCCCCTCCTCTATCTCCTCCCTCCCCCTCCTCTATCTACTCCTCCCTCCCTCTCTCTCCTCCTCCTCCCTCCTCTATCTACTCCTCCCTCCCCTATCTCCACCTCCCTCCCTCCCCCTCCTCGATCTCCACCTCCCTCCCTCTCCTCTATCTCCTCCCTCTCCTCTATCTCCTCCTCCCTCCCTCTCCTCTATCTCCTCCTCCCTCCCTCTCCACTATCTCCTCCCTCCCTCCCTCTCCACTATCTCCTCCCTCCCTCTCCTCTATCTCCTCCTCCTCTATCTCCTCCCTCTCCTCTATCTCCTCCCTCCCTCCCTCTCCTCTATCTCCTCCTCCTCTATCTCCTCCCTCTCCTCTATCTCCTCCTCTATCTCCTCCTCCCTCCCTCTCCTCTATCTCCTCCTCCTCTATCTCCTCCCTCTCCTCTATCTCCTCCTCTATCTGCTCCTCCCTCCCTCTCCTCTATCTCCTCCTCTATCTGCTCCTCCCTCCCTCTCCTCTATCTCCTCCTCCCTCCCTCTCCTCTATCTTCTCCTCTATCTCCTCCTCTATCTCCTCCTCCTCTATCTCCTCCTCCTCCTCTATCTCCTCCTCCTCTATCTCCTCCTCCCTCCCTCTCCTCTATCTCCTCCTCTATCTCCTCCTCCCTCCCTCTCCTCTATCTCCTCCTCCTCCTCTATCTCCTCCTCCCTCCCTCTCCTCTATCTCCTCCTCCCTCCCTCTCCTCTATCTCCTCCCTCTCTCTCCTCCTCACTCCCTCTCCTCTATCTCCTCCCTCTCCCCTATCTCCTCCTCCCTCCCTCTCCTCTATCTCCTCCTCTATCTCCTCCTCCCTCCCCCTCCTCTATCTCCTCCTCTATCTCCTCCTCCCTCCCTCTCCTCTATCTCCTCCTCTATCTCCTCCTCCCTCCCTCTCCTCTATCTCCTCCTCCTCCTCTATCTCCTCCCTCCCTCTCCTCTATCTCCTCCTCCCTCCCCCTCCTCTATCTCCTCCTCTATCTCCTCCTCCCTCCCCCTCCTCTATCTCCTCCCCTATCTCCTCCTCCCTCCCTGTGTTGTTTTGCCAGTTAGAGCTGGCCTCTCATTCTTTGCACAGACAGAATATTGTGCATCTTCTATCTTATGTTTGTAGAACTTTAACCACTAAAATACCCCGGTGTGGGATGACCTTTAACCCTAACCCTAACCCTAACCCTGGACATCCAGCTCACCAGCTAACCCTAACCCTAACCCTAACCCTAACCCTAACCCTAACCCTAACCCTGGACATCCAGCTCACCAGCTAACCCTAACCCTAACCCTAACCCTAACCCTAACCCTAACCCTAACCCTCACCCTAACCCTGGACATCCAGCTCCATGTATCCAACACACAGAATGTTCCAGTGCCCTGAGTTGCAGCCATCGACAGGACTGAGTTTTTCAGGGCCGCAGGGCTGGACGTTCTGTGCAAAGAAACTTTCGGTTACTGTAGACACCATAGACCCATTGTCCAATAAACATTCAACTGCTACCCGTCCCATGTTCATGATTAATCTTGGAAAAGCACCACCAACTGTGAAACAGACCCTGGATTCCCCTGGACAATACTGAGCCAGCAGTGCCCTCCTCTAATATTTGGCTCTGCACATCAGAAGGAGTAAATTGCTCAACGGCTGCTGGGTTGGCTGGATTCCTCCTAATCTAGCAGGGGGATTAGAACGTTCCTCCTACTCTAGCAGGGGGATTAGAACGTTCCTCCTACTCTAGCAGGGGGATTAGAACGTTCCTCCTACTCTAGCAGGGGGATTAGAACGTTCCTCCTACTCTAGCAGGGGGATTAGAACGTTCCTCCTACTCTAGCAGGGGGATTAGAACGTCCCTCCTACTCTAGCAGGGGGATTAGAACGTCCCTCCTACTCTAGCAGGGGGATTAGAACGTTCCTCCTACTCTAGCAGGGGGATTAGAACGTTCCTCCTACTCTAGCAGGGGGATTAGAACGTTCCTCCTACTCTAGCAGGGGGATTAGAACGTTCCTCCTACTCTAGCAGGGGGATTAAAACGTTCCTCCTACTCTAGCAGGGGGATTAGAACGTTCCTCCTACTCTAGCAGGGGGATTAGAACGTTCCTCCTACTCTAGCAGGGGGATTAGAACGTTCCTCCTACTCTAGCAGGGGGATTAGAACGTCCCTCCTACTCTAGCAGGGGGATTAGAACGTTCCTCCTACTCTAGCAGGGGGATTAGAACGTCCCTCCTACTCTAGCAGGGGGATTAGAACGTTCCTCCTACTCTAGCAGGGGGATTAGAACGTTCCTCCTACTCTAGCAGGGGGATTAGAACGTTCCTCCTACTCTAGCAGGGGGATTAGAACGTCCCTCCTACTCTAGCAGGGGGATTAGAACGTCCCTCCTACTCTAGCAGGGGGATTAGAACGTTCCTCCTACTCTAGCAGGGGGATTAGAACGTTCCTCCTACTCTAGCAGGGGATTAGAACGTCCCTCCTACTCTAGCAGGGGGATTAGAACATCCTCCTACTCTAGCAGGGGGATTAGAACGTTCCTCCTACTCTAGCAGGGGGATTAGAACGTCCCTCCTACTCTAGCAGGGGGATTAGAACGTCCCTCCTACTCTAGCAGGGGGATTAGAACGTCCCTCCTACTCTAGCAGGGGGATTAGAACGTTCCTCCTACTCTAGCAGGGGGATTAGAACGTTCCTCCTACTCTAGCAGGGGGATTAGAACGTCCCTCCTACTCTAGCAGGGGGATTAGAACGTTCCTCCTACTCTAGCAGGGGGATTAGAACATCCTCCTACTCTAGCAGGGGGATTAAAACCCTGGACTACTCGTTCATTTTCACAGTACCTGGCAGTTGGCACCGTCTACAGATGATTGAACCGCTAGGCTGGAATGGCGGACGTTGGGAGAATTTTAGGGCCAAAAGTGTCTGAGAGAACTCCTCAAAGGGATAATACAGCGGAAACCTTACTTTCTGGTGTTTTGTATGATATTGGTAGATAGGGGCATTGTAGTCTTCACCCACCCTCCCTCTATCAACTCCCTCCATCATCGTCCTCCCTCCGTCACCTCCCTCGCTCTCTCCATCCCTTTGCTGAGTTTCTTACAGCCCAGTGACGAGCCACTGCTTTAGTCTGCAGCTGTTCTGTGGTCTCACTCCCTCTCCTCTAATCTCTCCTCCTGTGGCTCGGCCTCATTCTCCTGCCATGTAATATCCCTCCACACTGGAGAGAAGCTGGTTCATCTCTTCTTCTCCACAAGTCGTTTATCAAGAGGACGGGAACACCTTCTCTCCTCCTCTTCCAGTCCTCCTGCTCTGACAGGCTCTCCTCCCCAGAGAGGAGGTGTAGGAGAGCGAGAGAAGATAATGGACGAGAGGAAGCGCGCGCGTGCGCGACAGAGAGAGAGAGTAACCATGTGAGGTGAGTGTGGGCGAAGATGTGGGAGGGAGAGATGGAGGGGGAGAGGATTAGAGAGAGAGTTCATTTCTCCCCTAAAATCCACAACATGTCAGTGAAAAGAGAGGGAGAGGGACAGCAAGAGAAGAAGAGTATGAAGAGGCGTGGTCTATGAGGAGTATGAAGAGGCGTGGTCTATGAGGAGTATGAAGAGGCGTGGTCTAGGAGGAGTATGAAGAGGCGTGGTCTATGAGGAGTATGAAGAGGCGTGGTCTATGAGGAGTATGAAGAGGCGTGGTCTATGAGGAGTATGAAGAGGCGTGGTCTATGAGGAGTATGAAGAGGCGTGGTCTATGAGGAGTATGAAGAGGCGTGGTCTATGAGGAGTATGAAGAGGCGGGGTCTATGAGGAGTATGAGGAGGCGTGGTCTATGAGGAGTATGAAGAGGCGTGGTCTATGAGGAGTATGAAGAGGCGTGGTCTATGAGGAGTATGAAGAGGCGTGGTCTATGAGGAGTCAGCACAGTGAGACTGTCATAGAGAGATCTAGAACAAACACTCCTGACACAACTGTTTCCTCCTCCCTTCTCTCCCTCCATCCATCCATCCCTCCATCCCTCTCTCCACTTTCACTACAGACTCCCCTCCTCTCTTTTCCTTCTCTCCCTCCATCCATCCATCCCTCTCTCCACTTTCACTCCAGACTCCCCTCCTCTCTTTTCCTTCTCTCCCTCCATCCATCCATCCCTCTCTTCACTTTCACTCCAGACTCCCCTCCTCTCTTTTCCTTCTCTCCCTCCATCCATCCATCCCTCTCTCCACTTTCACTCCAGACTCCCCTCCTCTCTTTTCCTTCTCTCCCTCCCTCCATCCATCCAATTGTTATGGAAATTACTGTTCTAGTAAAAATGATTTACCAAGATTCGCTCAAAAGGTTAAGTCTGGTTTATTGTGAAAAACATACGAGCGCAAGGACTTCCTGAACAACGAGTGGTTCGTCAGCGAAGTGAATTCAAAGCTTGTCAGAGCCCAGTCTTATATTCAAGCAAAACACAGGTACGGCGCTTTGAGGATGTGATTGGCTACTGCATTGTACATATGAATGGCAGGCGTGGCAAAGAGTAAAGACATGTGACATGAGAAAATGAATGGCAGGCGTGGCCAAGAATAAAGACATGTGATAAACAAAGAAAACAAAGGTCTGAATCAGGACGAGGAAGACTAAGGTGAGCTATGCAGAGTGTGTTTACAATTACAAAGGGGGGAGAGTTGGTGTTTTACATTAGACTGAAACTGGGGTTTGCAGGGGACTTGGGGGAATGTGATGAATTACCAGGACAAAGGTTTAAGGTGTTTGGATGTAAATTCCTGGACAATCCCTCATTTGTGCCTGAACAGGCACACAAAAATAAAATATAAAATCCAAACACAGTGTAAACAGTCAGCTATGCTATACATGTGGAAAGGAAATAATCTCTCCACTAGGTGGAGCAAAAAAAAAAAAAAAATTTTTTTTTTTTTTTTTTTTTATTATTTTCTTTCCACGTGCAAAATCACGCACCAAAACCCCTTGTTTCAGAAATTTGACAGGAAACAAGATAAAAAAGATGACATGATTATATACTATTTATAGTCTAAGAGTGGACAACCATTCACCAAAAAACTTGATTTTACAAGGCAAAAAAGATAAAATGGTTACCAGTGTAAGAGGGGCAAAAAACCTCTTGGTCAATTTAGAGGAAAAACCCAAACTTATTTATCAACTCATGTTTCAACCATTGTAACTCTTGTAAACAAAATGATATTTTCCAGATTATTTCAAAGTTCATTCACTCTTGTGAATAATCGCATGTGATGTCCTATGGAACATAGATTCCATGTGTGCGTCTCTGAATGTTTAATGTAGGTTCCAGTGTGTGCGATCAGAGGTGCAGTCCAATTGCTCATCAGAGGAGAATGTCATCTGGGGAATGCAAGGCGTCTTCTCTTCTAGATCGCAACTTCAATGTCGCGTTGCTTGAAATCAGTTATGTTCAATGTTAGTGTGTGCAGGTGTGTGTGCGTGTGTGGTGCATCTTGTGAGGTCAAGGCTGTGGTGTTTCTCCATGTTGCCATCATAACGACCAGTAGAAGGAGGTGACCAGCAAGGTCATTTTTCCTCCGATTTCTCGTCAGAGGAGAGGACAGTGTGATGGCCCATGGTTTTGGCCTCTGAGCCCTCTGGTTCAGCTGCATTCTGATCTCCTGGTGTTTGCGATCCCCTGGTGGACCGTCCTCTGCTGCTTGGACCCGTCGGCAATGGCTTGCATGGGTCCACGAAGTCCTCTCAGATCGCTGTCTGCGTGATGAGTAGAACCTGGTACGGCCCGAGCCACCTCGGCGAGTTCCAGCTCCTTCGTCTGTGGTCGTGGACCAGGATCCAATCCCCAGGAGAGATGTGATGCAGGAACCAATCCCCAGGAGAGATGTGATGCAGGAACCCCTCCTTAGCCTCAGGAAATGGCGGTCCTCACTCTGTTGAAGACATTTTTTAACATCCTCCGCCACCCCTGTTTTTGAAACATGATCTGGCCCGTGGGCTAGTTTGAAAGCATAATGAAAACATGAACGAGGTAGTACAGGTTTGTCATTAGGCCCTAGATACAGGTTAGTTTGGTGGTGGAAATGTGCACTTAGTCCTTCATTTCTTTTTCTCCGCAGGTGGAGCAGATGCTTGTAGGTCAGAAATGTCTGCCAGGGACAGTGGAGGAATCTTGTCAGGGTCTGTGGATGGTACAGAGAGTATAGAAAGCACAGGGGAGGAAGCAGAGACAGCTGCAGCTTTTGCAGCGAGCTCTCGGAGGGTGAGGAGAGAGTCCCTGTCCTGGTTCAGCAGGGTGAAGGTGCGATGGGACACGGTGTCTGTGTGGACGCCACACAGTCAGGGCGCCAGCAGCACGTACAGGCTCTTGAACTGAACCCGGTCCATCCCTGTACTGCTCCACGTAGGGTCGGCCCGGGTCGTGCTGCTGGAGGGCTCACCTCGGCGCTCCCGCTCCCCCAGCACAGGCTGATGAAGTGCTCCGTCTGTGGATCCACAGATGAGAGAGACAAACAGAGACAAAACAGAAGAGCAAAAGGAGAGTCCTCTGGTCTGGTCTCCCTGTTCCCCCTGTTCCCCTCTTTGGTCAGGAACGGTTATTCAAAATCTGTTGGAGATTCTCAGAAACATGGTTAAGCGCAAGCTCCTGCTTTGGGGAAAAAATGTTGTTATTCAGTCAGGAAACTTAAACAGGGTGACTGTTCAAGTGTCATTTAGAGCCAGTCTGCAGTAGCCTATAGTGACATCAAGGGCAGTGTTAGAATGACTTCAACACGCCCAGTCCCCAGTCATGATCAAGGCAATTGGGTTTGGCTCTAGCATTTCTCTCGCGATTTTATGAAAATAAAATAACCATATTCTCGTCTCAACAAAACAACACCCCCTAAGGGTGAAAGCAAAAAATTCCTGAAGTCAGGATAAAAATAGAGATGAGGCAAAGAAAATGACACTAAAATGAACTGGCTTCATTTACAATTAACTAATCAAAAAACTCCATCAAAACTTCATTTGTATAGCTAAAATTTGTATATCTAAAACCTCCCTCTTCTGCATTTGAGGACAGAGTATTTGGGCACTGCTCCTGTTTCATACTTATCTGTCGCTCACAGTGAGTTGGTGACATGGCGTTGGTCTGCATCTCACGAACCCCAGATCGCCCATCTGTAGGGAAACAGGCCAGTAACCTCCGGTGTACGTGCCCGTCTCCTGGTTCGGCATTCACCCATCACTCCCGGAACGACAGTTGTCTGTAAAAAAACCCACTCAGAAAAAACACTCAGGCCCGATGAATGTGCCTCAAACTACAAACATGAGATATTTAACAAAAACATTAAACACATACAAATAACCAAATAATCAAATAATCACACAGCAGCAAAGCAAATCGGGGGCCAGAGAGATAGCCCCATCGAAAGAGAACAGCCCTCAGCGCTGTCTCATATCCTCTTTCCATGCTGGACCAAGAATGACCCTCAAGTCATTCGTGACTCCACACAGTTCATAGCTTCATGCTGGCGAGGGGCAATCACTCCTTGGTAGCCCACACAATGCACTCCAGGAAAATCTGAAAACATCAACACAGAACTTCACAGAAACAGAACATCCTTACGTCCTCAGCTACATCTCAGAAAAAGAGACAAAACAAACAACAGTTAAACAGACCAACAGCAGGTTCCAATGTCCCCAGGAAGGCATGATCCAGGCTCCTCAAAGACCTGCCGCCCAGGGTCCATAACACCTGAAAAATAAGACTCAAACACAGACTGGGTTCAATAGCAGAGGAGAAGGCCTAAAGTCAACTCCTCAAAAACACATTATCATTATATGAATGAAATTCATACAGTAGAAATGCATAAAACGAACAGCTTATGGCCATTCATTGACTATTGAAACAAACTCCTGAATCAAACACCTATTCAAAACCCTGTCAGACTTTTGAGTTCGCTCTACATCTATTTTATCCTGTTTATTTACCTTAAAAAATTAAAACTCTCTATCTTGGCTAGTTTAAAAATCTCCCTTATGGGTTGTTCAAGGGAAGTCCAGCAGGTGGCGCTCGACCCCAAAATCGGAGGCTCTTCCTTCCGGACCTGTTCGGACAAATACCTCGTAGAAAGGGGTGGCTTAACTCGTAGTGAGAAGGGGCGTGGCTAATGGCGCAACAAGTCGAGGGGGGAATCTAATTTTAAATCAGAGTTATTCTGCTGGGGAAATGGTGGAGAGACTGTTTGCTGAATCTCCTTATCTTTCCTTCCTGACCTAAAAAAAAACTCTCTCGTGCTACTCTCCCAAATCTTAAAAACAGACCAGTCTAGAGAATTAACAGGCTTTTCCCTTAACCCTCTAGCTGAGCCCGAATCTTAGAATTTAACACTAAAAAATTTCAGATGTGGATGTAAGAAATCGAAAATGCTTTAGCACATAACGAAAATCTGCCAACAAACGCTCGCAGAAATATGCTTCAGTGCAACAATCACATCAGGCTAGACGTTTGCAGTAGAATTCTGTTACATCCTCTAGCCATATGGTATTAGCCGGGGTTACATTGACACCTAGTGGTGCTCCCAAAATGTTGCATGTATGACCCGGATGTGGTCTTTGGCCGTGCGCGGGGAAAATTTAAAGAAACAAATCCCTAATAATCACGACGCAGCCTAAGAAAGGAAACCTTATGGTTAACTCACGGCGGGAAAGAATACAATTTCGAAAGAAACAAAGACACATTAAACCGCTAATTAACTCACCCAGCAACTGGTCCTTTGTTGTCCCTCTGGCTTGGGCGGGATCACCGGGACAGTGTTTTCCTGCGTCTCCTAGGCAACCAGCTAGCCTACTGGGAATCTAGCAGAATTTTAACAGTCTAAAAAGTGTACAAAACAATACTTTACCTGGATCCATGGCGCGCATAACAAACAATAATCAAGAGCCGAGGCTCAAACAGTGAACACATAAGACGAACAACCCCGTTCGGGGACAAAAACAGACACTCCGGAGATTAGCTGGTAATCGCACTCACTGCGAACTTCAACCCATTTGGAAATCGCACTCACTGCGAACTTCAACCCTGTGGAAATCGCACTATCTGCGAACTTCAACCCTGTGGAAATCGCACTATCTGCGAACTTCAACCCTGTGGAAATCGCACTATCTGCGAACTTCAACCCTGTGGAAATCGCACTATCTGCGAACTTCAACAGGTTCCCTTCTGTGCTAATTCTGGAACATCGAACTAAAGCAACCCAAAACGTTATTCTAGAAGTGCACTCTCACTTCTTAACTACAGCCGAGCCGACAAACAATCTAAACTGTAGTCTACATCAACTGTAAGGAAGCGAGTCCCAAAACCAAAATTACACCTCTTCTGAAGAGAACCCCGGTAGCCTAAACAAGGACGAAGTCAGAGAACAATGCAATATCACCAATCCTAAACTGCCACTGTTAAAAAACAACGCCTTATCGCCACCACCTTCCCCGGGGAGTTAGCTTTCAACAATACGCCAGACCCACAACACAATCTGAAACGAAACCAAGGCAAATACCAAGCATAAAAGGATTCGTTTTTCAACGTACCGTGAGTTTAGCCGAGTGAAACCAAACGAGGCGGACTTCTCCGAACCAATGCAATAGGCGCAAAGAGAGAAGATTTTCCAGAGCTCGCTACTGCTCCGCACGTCTGGCTTCCTTCGTTGTTCACTCCAGGCGAACCTCACAGTAGCCGATCCCGTCCCGAGTCGCCAAATTGTTATGGAAATTACTGTTCTAGTAAAAATGATTTACCAAGATTCGCTCAAAAGGTTAAGTCTGGTTTATTGTGAAAAACATACGAGCGCAAGGACTTCCTGAACAACGAGTGGTTTGTCAGCGAAGTGAATTCAAAGCTTGTCAGAGCCCAGTCTTATATTCAAGCAAAACACAGGTACGGCGCTTTGAGGATGTGATTGGCTACTGCATTGTACATATGAATGGCAGGCGTGGCAAAGAGTAAAGACATGTGACATGAGAAAATGAATGGCAGGCGTGGCCAAGAATAAAGACATGTGATAAACAAAGAAAACAAAGGTCTGAATCAGGACGAGGAAGACTAAGGTGGGGCCCTTCTGACTTAAACAAAGAGATGAGGAAGAGCTATGCAGAGTGTGTTTACAATTACAAAGGGGGGAGAGTTGGTGTTTTACATTAGACTGAAACTGGGGTTTGCAGGGGACTTGGGGGAATGTGATGAATTACCAGGACAAAGGTTTGAGGTGTTTGGATGTAAATTCCTGGACACATCCATCCATCCCTCTCTCCACTTTCACTCCAGACTCCCATCCTCTCTTTTCATCACAGACATTCCCTCCAGGTGCTGCTGTCTGTTTCCTATACAGCTCCCTCCCTCTCTCCCTCCCTCCATACCGTGAGATCTTTTCCTAACCTCCTCCTCTCTCCATCTTCTCTTCCTCTACTGCATCTTTCTTCTCTCCCTGCCTCAGCACTTTCCTTCTGTGTTATCAGGTCACAGGGAAAGTGAATTCCCCTGCGCCTCCTCTCTCCTCTGTCTGTTCATTTGTCTATCAGATAGAGGGGAGGAGGGGAGGGAAGACAACCTGTGGTTAAATCCTCTGAGTTATGAGTGTTGGAGTGTAGATTGATTGACTTCATCACTCCATACGGATCACGGATCAATAGGACCACGGCAGCCTTCCGTTACACCACTGTGCAGACACAGATCCATATTACAATGAAAATAAGACAATACAATACGAGTTAGACCAGAGTTAAACTAGTCGTATAGTCGGTTACAAAACCACCGTCTAGTGGTTAGTGAAAGTAGTCACCCTAACCCTAACACATCCCTAGTGTGTTGTCCAGTTGTGCAGGAATCCATAAACTGCAGCTCAGTGTGGCTTACCTTAAACCCTTCAGTGTGAGTGAGAATGGTCCATCTTCAATAGTACTAAATATAGGAACCATAATCCTGCAAACCCACCATTACAGAACACAGACGGCCTTCTGGGAAATCAGTAGCCTACAGCAGCGGGTTCTATAAAGATCTCTCTCTCTCTTCTGTGAATCCACTGTGGATAATATTAGTGTTTTAGCCACTGTGTATCTTCTCTTTTCCTGTTTACCTGTTGGTGTGTGTGTGTGTGTGTGTGTGTGTGTGCATGTGTTTGAGTGGCTGTGTGTGGGAGGTGTTTTTGACACATTTGCATTAGCTGTCAAAATATAATTAATCAAAACAAACAAAACAAAACAAAAACATATTTAGCTGCTATTGTGGCACGCTGTCCTTTCTCATATGTATTAAACGCATTTCAGCCCCCCCCCCCCCCCCCCCTCCCCCCAAAAATAAACAAATAAAATATATATATATATATAATTAATCATGAATGACTGTCATGAGTTTGAGTTTTTATCAGGACAACTTGCATCATGTGCCCTCAACTCTCTCTTCTCTTCTCTTCCCCGGCAGGGTTAGGGTTATGATGGTGGTGGTGATGTTGTGAGGGCGTTTTATTTATGTTACGTTGTGGTGATGTTGTGAGGGCGTTTTATTTATGTTACGTCTCCAGTATGAGGATGGATGACCGGAGCATTGCTTTTCCAATCAGACATAAAGCATCCTGGGCTAATGGTGGCCTGGCGTGACGTCGAGGTATTGATTACCAGACCAACACCAACACAACTCCACCTCGCAGCTGGCTAATAGCCTAGCTGGGTAATGGGGAGGAATCTCAATATTGTGTGTGTGTGTGTGTGTGTGTGCGCACGCGTTTCACATACAGGGCCTCAATAAAGAGCCTTATAAATAATACATTTCTCCCTTTTAAAATTGGGCAAAAAATTGGGAATGCATCCATTTACCCTGGCAGATATGAAATTGCTGGGTATACTGTGTGTGTGTGTGTGTGTGTGTACAGTGAGCCATTTGTGCCTTGCCAGATCTGTCTGTTGGCCATTGCTGGAAAGGTCTTGGCCAAGGTCATGCTTCGCAGACTCATCTCTGCAATAGCCGAACGGGTCACACCAGAGTCGCAGTGCGGTTTTCGAAAGGACAGGGCGACATTCGACATGATTTTTGTGACACGCCAGCTTCAAGAGAAATGCCGGGAGCAACACAGGGACCTGTTCATAGCCTTTGTTGACCTCTCAAAGGCATTTGACTCAGTGGAGAGGGACCTACTGTGGCGAGTCCTGAAGAGATTTGGGTGTCCACCCAAGTTTGGTTCTGGGATGACGGCCGAGTAGCAGCAGGTAGACAGACACGGCTCTGAGCCCTTTAGTGTGAGTTAGGCAAGCCTGTGTTCTGGCCCCAGTTCTCTTCAACATCTTGCATGTGTGTGTGTGTGTGTGTGTGTGTGTGTGTGTGTGTGTGTGTGTGCACACATGTGTGTTTGTGTGTGTTTGGCCGGGCGGTATTGAATACGTGATTTAGCAGTGCTTAATGAAAGATAATGTGTAGTTAATGGGCCGTC
>NW_028176513.1:2500-4192 GCF_949987555.1 Borostomias antarcticus
CTGGAAACACAAACCAAACCTCCCATTAACATCCATGAACCTGGGATCTGTTGTTTATTCGGGGGGAGACGATGAAACGGTCTTGCCAACGGGAATTGCAACTCAAAATGAAACTGCATTAATCGCCGGTGAGCGCTCCAAGATGGTGGCATGAAACGAAAGCTCTCCTGATCATTTAGTATCACACTCCGCTAAAACGCGATAAGATTTACCACAAGTAACTAAAATGAGAGAATGAGTGGGGTTAACAACAAGAAAGGTTCGGGGAACTCTAAACATAACGACGAGACAAAAGGAAAGAAAAACTCGAAGGTAAGCAAGGAGAGAACGGAGCCTGACATGGAGGAGCACGAAGTTACCACGGCTACAGCTATCCAACGTCTGAGTAAGAATATACAAGACCTAAAAAGTGGCCTCAAGCAGGAAGTGAAACGAATTCAAAAAGGATATCAAAGAAGAATTTCTTTCATAACTTCACAACGGAGGTGAACCAAAAGCTACAAACTGTCATCGAGGTAAATGGACAGCACTCAAAGGTGCTTTTCCACCTTAGCAGCACTCAAAGCACTTTACAATGGCCTCTCATTCACCCATTCACACACACACTCACACACCAATGGCGGAAGCTGCCATGCAAGGTGCTAACCTGCTCATTGGGAGCAATTTTGGGGTTAGGTGTCTTGCTCAAGGACACTTCGACATGTGGACAGTCGGAGCTGGGATTCGAACCACTGACCCTTCGATCATTGAACGACCCACTCTACCAACTGAGCTACAGACGGCCCCAACAATCGAGGAGGTCCGTCAACATGGTACCAGGCTAACTGAAGCGGAGCAACGAGTAGAAGAGCTAGAGGCAACTAATACTGAGCTAAAGGACACTGCTTTACTCTCTCAGGCAACATAAATCACTTCAAGCTAAGGTGACAGACTTGGAAGGCTGATCACAGTGAAATAACGTAATATAAATGCGTATATATGGAATCAAGGAAGATTCAGAAGGAACCTCAATGCTAACTTTCATCAACAACTTTCTGAATACCGAACTGGAACTTGACACAGACATGGATTTGCAAATCCAACAAGCACAGCAATTACTTCTCCCTAAACCAAGGGATGGAACCATCTCAAGATACATTCTGGTCAACTTTCAAAGATACGACACCAAAGACTCAAGACCGCCTAAGAAGATCACGTAGGAGGGGAAAGTTGTCACGTTTGCTTGTGACCTTCCTGTCGAAGTCAACAACAAACTCAAAGAATACAAAGACATGAAGAAGCTGCTCAAAGAGAAGGAAATATGTTTTCAGACACCATACCCTGCCAAACTGACGGTTCACTAGGAAAACTGAATGAATGAATGAATGAATGAATGAATTGTGTGAATCGGCCACAGAGGACAGACAGACTGGGAACGGAGGCTCACGCTGCAGTAGGAAGAACAGCAATCCCTCCGAACGAGCCGGGAGAAACTCAGAGGATTCCAACGGCAGAACATGTCAAACCAATCTAGCGCAGACATGATGAGGTACATGTTTACTAGGGTTGCAGCGATATGAGAATTTCGACCAATAACGATAACAGATATTAACATTATTATTATGGCCGATAACCGATATTCACCGATGCCAATATGATCTGTATAAAAACCAAGTTTCTACGATAATCAAATGTTATATATACTGAAAAACA